>NW_027590371.1:165559-274432 GCF_964213995.1 Mustelus asterias | reverse complement strand
TCCTGTGTCACTCTGAGTCACTCTGCGTCACTCTGCGTCACTCTGCGTCACTCTGCGTCACTCTGTTTCACTCTGTTTCACTCTGAGTCACTCCGGTTCACCTGACGTCACTCTGTGTCACTCTGTGTCACTCTGCGTCACTCTGTTTCACTCTGCGTCACTCTGCGTCACTCGCGTCACTCTGTGTCACTCTGTGTCACTCTGTGTCACTCTGTTTCACTCTGCGTCACTCTGTTCACTCTGCGTCACTCTGCGTCACTCTGTGTCACTCTGTGTCACTCTGCGTCACTCTGTTTCACTCTGCGTCACTCTGCGTCACTCTGTGTCACTCTGTGTCACTCTGTGTCACTCTGTTTCCACTCTGCGTCACTCTGTTTCACTCTGCGTCACTCTGTGTCACTCTGCGTCACTCTGCGTCACTCTGTGTCACTCTGTGTCACTCTGTTCACTCTGTTTCACTCTGGTCACTCTGTGTCACTCTGTGTCACTCTGTGTCACTCTGTGTCACTCTGTGTCACTCTGAGTCACTCTGTTTCACTCTGTGTCACTCTGTTTCACTCTGTTTCACTCTGAGTCACTCTGTGTCACTCTGTGTCACTCTGCGTCACTCTGTGTCACTCTGTTTCACTCTGTGTCACTCTGCGTCACTCTGTTTCACTCTGTTTCACTCTGTGTCACTCTGTGTCACTCTGTTTCACTCTGCGTCACTCTGTTTCACTCTGCGTCACTCTGCGTCACTCTACGTCACTCTGTGTCACTCTGTGTCACTCTGCGTCACTCTGTTTCACTCTGCGTCACTCTGCGTCACTCTGCGTCACTCTGTGTCACTCTGTGTCACTCTGTTTCACTCTGCGTCACTCTGTTTCATGCTGTGGCACTCTGCGTCACTCTGCGTCACTCTGTGTCACTCTGCGTCACTCTGTGTCACTCTGTTTCACTCTGTTTCACTCTGCGTCACTCTGTTTCACTCTGCGTCACTCTGTGTCACTCTGCGTCACTCTGCGTCACTCTGTGTCACTCTGTGTCACTCTGTTTCACTCTGTTTCACTCTGTGTCACTCTGTTTCACTCTGTGTCACTCTGTTCTCTCTGCGCACTCTGTGTCACTCTGTGTCACTCTGAGTCACTCTGTGTCACTCTGTGTCACTCTGTTTCACTCTGCGTCACTCGTTTCACTCTGTGTCACTCTGTGTCACTCTGTGTCACTCTGCGTCACTCTGTGTCACTCTGTGTCACTCTGTTTCACTCTGTTTCACTCTGTGTCACTCTGTTTCACTCTGTGTCACTCTGTTTCACTCTGTGTCACTCTGTGTCACTCTGTGTCACTCTGAGTCACTCTGCGTCACTCTGTTTCACTCTGTGTCCTTGTCTCTCTGCGTCACTCTGTTTCACTCTGTGTCACTCTGTGTCACTCTGTGTCACTCTGTGTCACTCTGTGTCACTCTGTTTCACTCTGTGTCACTCTGTTTCACTCTGAGTCACTCTGCGTCACTCTGTGTCACTCTGTGTCACTCTGTGTCACTCTGTGTCACTCTGCTGTCACTCTGCGTCACTCTGTCTTCACTCTGCGTCACTCTGTGTCACTCTGCGTCACTCTGCGTCACTCTGTTTCACTCTGTGTCACTCTGTGTCACTCTGTGTCACTCTGTGCCCTCTGCGTCACTCTGTGTCACTCTGTGTCACTCTGTTTCACTCTGCGTCACTCTGCGTCACTCTGTTTCACTCTGTGTCACTCTGTGTCACTCTGTTTCACTCTGCGTCACTCTGCGTCACTCTGTGTCACTCTGTTTCACTCTGCGTCACTCTGAGTCACTCTGTTTCACTCTGTGTCACTCTGCGTCACTCTGTGTCACTCTGAGTCACTCTGCGTCACTCTGAGTCACTCTGTTTCACTCTGTTTCACTCTGCGTCACTCTGTGTCACTCTGTTTCACTCTGTGTCACTCTGTGTCACTCTGTTTCACTCTGCGTCACTCTGCGTCACTCTGTTCACTCTGTTTCACTCTGCGTCACTCTGCGTCACTCTGCGTTCACTCTGCGTCACTCTGTGTCACTCTGTTTCACTCTGTTTCACTCTGCGTCACTCTGTTTCACTCTGTCTCACTCTGCGTCACTCTGTGTCACTCTGCGTCACTCTGCGTCACTCTGCGTCACTCTGTTTCACTCTGCGTCACTCTGTTTCACTCTGTTTCACTCTGCGTCACTCTGTGTCACTCTGAGTCACTCTGCGTCACTCTGTGTCACTCTGCGTCACTCTGTTTCACTCTGTTTCACTCTGCGTCACTCTGTGTCACTCTGAGTCACTCTGCGTCACTCTGTTTCACTCTGCGTCACTCTGTTTCACTCTGTTTCACTCTGCGTCACTCTGTGTCACTCTGTTTCACTCTGCGTCACTCTGCGTCACTCTGCTTCACTCTGTTTCACTCTGCGTCACTCTGCGTCACTCTGCGTCACTCTGCGTCACTCTGTGTCACTCTGTTTCACTCTGTTTCACTCTGCGTCACTCTGCGTCACTCTGCGTCACTCTGCGTCACTCTGTTTCACTCTGTTTCACTCTGCGTCACTCTGCGTCACTCTGCGTCACTCTGTGTCACTCTGTGTCACTCTGTTTCACTCTGTTTCACCTCTGCGTCACTCTGCGTCACTCTGCGTCACTCTGCGTCACTCTGTTTCACTCTGTTTCACTCTGCGTCACTCTGCGTCACTCTGTTTCACTCTGCGTCACTCTGTTTCACTCTGTTTCACTCTGCGTCACTCTGTGTCACTCTGAGTCACTCTGCGTCACTCTGTTTCACTCTGCGTCACTCTGTTTCACTCTGTTTCACTCTGCGTCACTCTGTGTCACTCTGTTTCACTCTGCGTCACTCTGCGTCACTCTGCGTCACTCTGCTTCACTCTGTTCACTCTGCGTCACTCTGCGTCACTCTGCGTCACTCTGCGTCACTCTGTGTCACTCTGTTTCACTCTGTTTCACTCTGCGTCACTCTGTGTCACTCTGTTTCACTCCGCGTCACTCTGTGTCACTCTGTGTCACTCTGCGTCACTCTGCGTCACTCTGTTTCACTCTGTTTCACTCTGCGTCACTCTGTTTCACTCTGTTTCACTCTGCGTCACTCTGTGTCACTCTGTTTCACTCCGCGTCACTCTGTGTCACTCTGTTTCACTCTGTTTCACTCTGTGTCACTCTGTCTCACTCTGTGTCACTCTGCGTCACTCTGTTTCACTCTGTGTCACTCTGTGTCGCTCTGTGTCACTCTGTGTCACTCTGAGTCACTCTGTGTCACTCTGTCTCACTCTGTGTCACTCTGCGTCACTCTGTTTCACTCTGTGTCACTCTGTGTCGCTCTGCGTCACTCTGTGTCACTCTGTGTCGCTCTGTGTCGCTCTGTGTCGCTCTGTGTCACTCTGTGTCGCTCTGCATCACTCTGTGTCGCTCTGTGTCACTCTGTGTCGCTCTGTGTCACCCGATATTGCTCTGTGCTACACTCCATCAATCTCTGACGGATTCTCACCTGGGTCATTGAAAGGGACCAGGACGTAGAAGGAAGGTTGCTGAGGAGTTCCCAGAGTGTTGTCGATGATAGAAATGGTTTTTTGTTTCACAGCTGCGATATCGTCACTCATACTTCCCGTGGTATCGATCACAAAGATCAGAGCAGAGGGGCTGTCAACATTCAAAAACCTGCAGAACAACACAGGCAGAACTCAGGAATCTCCCCTACACTGTCCCCATCAAACACTCCCAGGACAGGTACAGCAGGGGTTAGATACAGAGTAAAGCTCCCTCTACACTGTCCCCATCAAACACTCCCAGGACAGGTACAGCACGGGGTTAGATACAGAGTAAAGCTCCCTCTACACTGTCCCCCATCAAACACTCCCAGGACAGGTACAGCACGGGGTTAGATACAGAGTAAAGCTCCCTCTACACTGTCCCCCATCAAACACTCCCAGGACAGGTACAGCACGGGGTTAGATACAGAGTAAAGCTCCCTCTACACTGTCCCCATCAAACACTCTCAGGACAGGAACAGCACAGGGTTAGATACAGAGTAAAGCTCCCTCTACACTGTCCCCATCAAACACTCCCAGGACAGGTACAGCACGGGGTTAGATACAGAGTAAAGCTCCCTCTACACTGTCCCCATCAAACACTCCCAGGACAGGTACAGCACGGGGTTAGATACAGAGTAAAGCTCCCTCTAAACTGTCCCCATCAAACACTCCCAGGACAGGTACAGCACGGGGTTAGATGCAGAGTAAAGCTCCCTCTACACTGTCCCCATCAAACACTCCCAGGACAGGGACAGCACGGGGTTAGATACAGAGTAAAGCTCCCTCTACACTGTCCCCATCAAACACTCCCAGGACAGATACAGCACGGGGTTAGATACAGAGTAAAGCTCCCTCTACCCTGTCCCCATCAAACACTCCCAGGACAGGTACAGCACGGGGTTAGATACAGAGTAAAGCTCCCTCTACACTGTCCCCCATCAAACTCTCCCAGGACAGGTACAGCACGGGGGTTAGATACAGAGTAAAGCGCCCTCTACACTGTCCCCATCAAACACTCCCAGGGCAGGTACAGCACGGGGTTAGATACAGAGTAAAGCTCCCTCTACACTGTTCCCATCAAACACTCCCAGGACAGGTACAGCACGGGGTTAGATACAGAGTAAAGCTCCCTCTACACTGTCCCCCATCAAACTCTCCCAGGACAGGTACAGCACGGGGTTAGATACAGAGTAAAGCTCCCTCTACGCTCTCCCCATCAAACACTCCCAGGACAGGTACAGCACGGGGTTAGATACAGAGTAAAGCTCCCTCTACACTGTCCCCCATCAAACACTCCCAGGAGAGGTACAGCACGGGGTTAGATACAGAGTAAAGCTCCCTCTACACTGTCCCCCATCAAACACTCCCAGGACAGGTACAGCACGGGGTTAGATACAGAGTAAAGCTCCCTCTACACTGTCCCCCATCAAACACTCCCAGGACAGGTACAGCACGGGGTTAGATACAGAGTAAAGCTCCCTCTACACTGTCCCCCATCAAACACTCCCAGGACAGGTACAGCACGGAGTTAGATAAAGAGTAAAGCTCCCTCTACACTGCCCCCATCAACCACTCCCAGGACAGGTACAGCACGGGGTTAGATACAGAGTAAAGCTCCCTCTACACTGTCCCCCATCAAACACTCCCAGGACAGGTACAGCACGGGGTTAGATACAGAGTAAAGCTCCCTCTACACTGTCCCCCCATCAAACACTCCCAGGACAGGTACAGCACGGGGTTAGATACAGAGTAAAGCACCCCCTACACTGTCCCCCATCAAACACTCCCAGGACAGGTACAGCACGGGGTTAGATACAGAGTAAAGCTCCCTCTACACTGTCCCCATCAAACACTCCCAGGACAGGTACAGCACGGGGTTAGATACAGAGTAAAGATCCCTCTACACTGTCCCCATCCAACACTCCCAGGACGGGTACAGCACAGGGTTAGATACAGAGTAAAGCTCCCTCTACACTGTCCCCATCAAACACTCCCAGGACAGGTACAGCATGGGGTTAGATACAGAGTAAAGCTCCCTCTGCACTGTCCCCATCAAACACTCCCAGGACAGGTACAGCACGGGGTTAAATACAGAGTAAAGCTCCCTCTACGCTGTCCCCATCAAACACTCCCAGGACAGGTACAGCACGGGGTTAGATACAGAGTAAAGCTCCCTCCACACTGTCCCCATCAAACACTCCCAGGACAGGGACAGCACGGGGTTAGATACAGAGTAACGCTCCCTCTACACTGTCCCCATCAAACACTCCCAGGACAGATACGGCACGGGGTTAGATACAGAGTAAAGCTCCCTCCACACTGTCCCCATCAAACACTCCCAGGACAGGTACAGCACGGGGTTAGATACAGAGTAAAGCTCCCTCTACACTGTCCCCCATCAAACACTCCCAGGACAGGTACAGCACGGGGTTAGATACAGAGTAAAGCTCCCTCTACACTGTCCCCATCAAACACTCCCAGGACAGGGACAGCACGGGGTTAGATACAGAGTAAAGCTCCCTCTACACTGTCCCCATCAAACACTCCCAGGACAGGTACAGCACGGGGTTAGATACAGAGTAAAGCTCCCTCTACACTGTCCCCATCAAACACTCCCAGGACAGGTACAGCACGGGGTTAGATACAGAGTAAAGCTCCCTCTACACTGTCCCCATCAAACACTCCCAGGACAGGTACAGCACGGGGTTAGATACAGAGTAAAGCTCCCTCTACACTGTCCCCATCAAACACTCCCAGGACAGATACGGCACGGGGTTAGATACAGAGTAAAGCTCCCTCTGCACTGTCCCCCATCAAACACTCCCAGGACAGGTACAGCACGGGGTTAGATACAGAGTAAAGCTCCCTCTACACTGTCCCCCATCAAACATTCCCAGGACAGGTACGGCACGGGGTTAGATACAGAGTAAAGCTCCCTCTCCACTGTCCCCCATCAAACACTCCCAGGACAGGTACAGCACGGGGTTAGATACAGAGTAAAGCTCCCTCTACACTGTCCCCATCAGACACTCCCAGGACAGGTACGGCACGGGGTTAGATACAGAGTAAAGCTCCCTCTACACTGTCCCCATCAAACACTCCCAGGACAGGTACAGCACGGGGTTAGATACAGAGTAAAGCTCCCTCTACACTGTCCCCATCAAACACTCCCAGGACAGGTACAGCACGGGGTTAGATACAGAGTAAAGCTCCCTCTACACTGTCCCCATCAAACACTCCCAGGACAGGTACAGCATGGGGTTAGATACAGAGTAAAGCTCCCTCTACACTGTCCCCATCAAACACTCCCAGGACAGGTACAGCACGGGGTTAGATACAGAGTAAAGCTCCCTCTACACTGTCCCCATCAAACACTCCCAGGACAGGTACAGCACGGGGTTAGATACAGAGTAAAGCTCCCTCTACACTGTCCCCATCAAACACTCCCAGGACAGGTACAGCACGGGGTTAGATACAGAGTAAAGCTCCCTCTACACTCTCCCCCATCAAACACTCCCAGGACAGGTACAGCACGGGGTTAGATACAGAGTAAAGCTCCCTCTACACTGACCCCCAAACACTCCCAGGACAGGTACAGCATGGGGTTAGATACAGAGTAAAGCTCCCTCTACACTGTCCCCATCAAACACTCCCAGGACAGGTACAGCACGGGGTTAGATACAGAGTAAAGCTCCCTCTACACTGTCCCCATCAAACACTCCCAGGACAGGTACAGCACGGGGTTAGATACAGAGTAAAGCTCCCTCTACACTGTCCCCATCAAACACTCCCAGGACAGGTACAGCACGGGGTTAGATACAGAGTAAAGCTCCCTCTACACTGTCCCCATCAAACACTCCCGGGACAGGTACAGCACGGGGTTAGATACAGAGTAAAGCTCCCTCTACACTGTCCCCCATCAAACACTCCCAGGACAGGTACAGCACGGGGTTAGATACAGAGTAAAGCTCCCTCTACACTGTCCCCATCAAACACTCCCAGGACAGGTACAGCACGGGGTTAGATACAGAGTAAAGCTCCCTCTACACTGTCCCCATCAAACACTCCCAGGACAGGTACAGCACGGGGTTAGATACAGAGTAAAGCTCCCTCTACACTGTCCCCATCAAACACTCCCAGGACAGGTACAGCACGGGGTTAGATACAGAGTAAAGCTCCGTCTACACATGTCCCCATCAAACACTCCCAGGACAGGTACAGCACGGGGTTAGATACAGAGTAAAGCTCCCTCTACACTGTCCCCATCAAACACTCCCAGGACAGGTACAGCATGGGGTTAGATACAGAGTAAAGCTCCCTCTACACTGTCCCCATCAAACACTCCCAGGACAGGTACAGCACGGGGTTAGATACAGAGTAAAGCTCCCTCTGCACTGTCCCCATCAAACACTCCCAGGACAGGGACAGCACGGGGCTAGATACAGAGTAAAGCTCCCTCTACACTGTCCCCCATCAAACACTCCCAGGACAGGTACAGCACGGGGTTAGATACAGAGTAAAGCTCCCTCTACACTGTCCCCATCAAACACTCCCAGGACAGGGACAGCACGGGGTTAGATACAGAGTAAAGCTCCCTCTACACTGTCCCCATCAAACACTCCCAGGACAGGTACAGCACGGGGTTAGATACAGAGTAAAGCTCCCTCTACACTGTCCCCATCAAACACTCCCAGGACAGGTACAGCACGGGGTTAGATACAGAGTAAAGCTCCCTCTACACTGTCCCCATCAAACACTCCCAGGACAGGTACAGCACGGGGTTAGATACAGAGTAAAGCTCCCTCTACACTGTCCCCATCAAACACTCCCAGGACAGATACGGCACGGGGTTAGATACAGAGTAAAGCTCCCTCTGCACTGTCCCCCATCAAACACTCCCAGGACAGGTACAGCACGGGGTTAGATACAGAGTAAAGCTCCCTCTACACTGTCCCCCATCAAACATTCCCAGGACAGGTACGGCACGGGGTTAGATACAGAGTAAAGCTCCCTCTCCACTGTCCCCCATCAAACACTCCCAGGACAGGTACAGCACGGGGTTAGATACAGAGTAAAGCTCCCTCTACACTGTCCCCATCAAACACTCCCAGGACAGGTACAGCACGGGGTTAGATACAGAGTAAAGCTCCCTCTACACTGTCCCCATCAAACACTCCCAGGACAGGTACAGCACGGGGTTAGATACAGAGTAAAGCTCCCTCTACACTGTCCCCCATCAAACACTCCCAGGACAGGTACAGCACGGGGTTAGATACAGAGTAAAGCTCCCTCTACACTGTCCCCATCAAACACTCCCAGGAGAGGCACAGCACAGCTGTGTTGAGGATCTGATTTTGTGGGAACAGTTTGATGGTTCTGTGATCGTGTTGTTTGTCCCTCTGTCTCTCCAGGTTCCGGCGCCTCTCTCACCTCAGGAAGAGTTTGTCTCCCACAGCGTCTCGGATTCTCTGGAAAGCTTGCTCCGTCGCTGCTGTGGCCACGCCTGCCGCCTCTTCATGGAGGTAACCATGTGGGGAACCAGCTGTGTCTTTATTAATTCCCCCCTTGGCATCAAGCAATCTGCTCCCATCCGCAAACCCGCCGTGACTGCATTTACCTGAAACATTAATCATCAAAGGTCAGTGCTGAGGGAGTGCCGCACTGTCAGAGGGTCAGTACTGAGGGAGTGCCGCACTGTCAGAGGGTCAGTACTGAGGGAGTGCCGCACTGTCAGAGGGTCAGTACTGAGGGAGTGCCGCACTGTCAGAGGGTCAGTACTGAGGGAGTGCGGCACTGTCAGAGGGTCAGTACTGAGGGAGTGCCGCACTGTCAGAGGGTCAGTACTGAGGGAGTGCCGCACTGTCAGAGGGTCAGTGCTGAGGGAGTGCCGCACTGTCAGAGGGTCAGTGCTGAGGGAGTGCCGCACTGTCAGAGGGTCAGTGCTGAGGGAGTGCCGCACTGTCAGAGGGTCAGTGCTGAGGGAGTGCCGCACTGTCAGAGTACCAGTGCTGAGGGAGTGCCGCACTGTCAGAGGGTCAGTGCTGAGGGAGTGCCGCACTGTCAGAGGGTCAGTGCTGAGGGAGTGCCGCACTGTCAGAGGGTCAGTGCTGAGGGAGTGCCGCACTGTCAGAGGGTCAGTGCTGAGGGAGTGCCGCACTGTCAGAGGGTCAGTGCTGAGGGAGTGCCGCACTGTCAGAGGGTCAGTGCTGAGGGAGTGCCGCACTGTCAGAGGGTCAGTACTGAGGGAGTGCCGCACTGTCAGAGGGTCAGTACTGAGGGAGTGCCGCACTGTCAGAGGGTCAGTACTGAGGGAGTGCCGCACTGTCAGAGGGTCAGTACTGAGGGAGTGCCGCACTGTCAGAGGGTCAGTACTGAGGGAGTGCCGCACTGTCAGAGGGTTAGTGCTGAGGGAGTGCCGCACTGTCAGAGGGTCAGTGCTGAGGGAGTGCCGCACTGTCAGAGTACCAGTGCTGAGGGAGTGCCGCACTGTCAGAGGGTCAGTGCTGAGGGAGTGCCGCACTGTCAGAGGGTCAGTGCTGAGGGAGTGCCGCACTGTCAGAGGGTCAGTACTGAGGGAGTGCCGCACTGTCAGAGGGTCAGTGCTGAGGGAGTGCCGCACTGTCAGAGGGTCAGTACTGAGGGAGTGCCGCACTGTCAGAGGGTCAGTGCTGCGGGAGCGCCGCACTGTCAGAGGGTCAGTACTGCGGGAGTGCCGCACTGTCAGAGGGTCAGTGCTGAGGGAGTGCCGCACTGTCAGAGGGTCAGTACTGAGGGAGTGCCGCACTGTCAGAGGGTCAGTGCTGAGGGAGTGCCGCACTGTCAGAGGGTCAGTACTGAGGGAGTGCCGCACTGTCAGAGGGTCAGTGCTGAGGGAGTGCCGCACTGTCAGAGGGTCAGTGCTGAGGGAGTGCCGCACTGTCAGAGGGTCAGTACTGAGGGAGTGCCGCACTGTCAGAGGGTCAGTACTGAGGGAGTGCCGCACTGTCAGATGGTCAGTACTGAGGGAGTGCCGCACTGTCAGAGGGTCAGTACTGAGGGAGTGCCGCACTGTCAGAGGGTCAGTACTGAGGGAGTGCCGCACTGTCAGAGGGTCAGTGCTGAGGGAGTGCCGCACTGTCAGAGGGTCAGTGCTGAGGGAGTGCCGCACTGTCAGAGGGTCAGTACTGAGGGAGTGCCGCACTGTCAGACGGTCAGTGCTGAGGGAGTACCGCACTGTCAGAGGGTCAGTGCTGAGGGAGTGCCGCACTGTCAGAGGGTCAGTACTGAGGGAGTGCCGCACTGTCACAGGGTCAGTACTGAGGGAGTGCCGCACTGTCAGAGAGTCAGTACTGAGGGAGTGCCGCACTGTCAGAGGGTCAGTGCTGAGGGAGTGCCGCACTGTCAGAGGGTCAGTACTGAGGGAGTGCTGCACTGTCAGAGGGTCAGTGCTGAGGGAGTGCCGCACTGTCACAGGGTCAGTACTGAGGGAGTGCCGCACTGTCAGAGAGTCAGTACTGAGGGACTGCCGCACTGTCAGAGGGTCAGTGCTGAGGGAGTGCCGCACTGTCAGAGGGTCAGTACTGAGGGAGTGCCACACTGTCATAGGGTCAGTGCTGAGGGAGTGCCGCACTGTCAGAGGGTCAGTACTGAGGGAGTGCCGCACTGTCAGAGGGTCAGTACTGAGGGAGTGCCGCACGGTCAGAGAGTCAGTACTGAGGGACTGCCGCACTGTCAGAGGGTCAGTGCTGAGGGAGTGCCGCACTGTCAGAGGGTCAGTGCTGAGGGAGTGCCGCACTGTCACAGGGTCAGTACTGAGGGAGTGCCGCACTGTCAGAGGGTCAGTGCTGAGGGAGTGCCGCACTGTCAGAGGGTCATTGCTGTGGGAGTGCCGCACTGTCAGAGGGTCAGTGCTGAGGGAGTGCCGCACTGTCAGAGGGTCAGTACTGAGGGAGTGCCGCACTGTCAGAGGGTCAGTACTGAGGGAGCGCCGCACTGTCAGAGGGTCAGTGCTGAGGGAGTGCCGCACTGTCAGAGGGTCAGTACTGAGGGAGTGCCGCACTGTCAGAGGGTCATTGCTAAGGGAGTGCCGCACTGTCAGAGGGTCAGTACTGAGGGAGTGCCGCACTGTCAGAGGGTCAGTACTGAGGGAGTGCCGCACTGTCAGAGGGTCAGTACTGAGGGAGTGCCGCACTGTCAGAGGGTCAGTACTGAGGGAGTGCCGCACTGTCAGAGGGTCAGTACTGAGGGAGTGCCGCACTGCCAGAGGGTCAGTGCTGAGGGAGTGCCGCACTGTCAGAGGGTCAGTACTGAGGGAGTGCTGCACTGTCAGAGGGTCAGTACTGAGGGAGTGCCGCACTGTCAGAGGGTCAGTACTGAGGGAGTGCCGCACTGTCAGAGGGTCAGTACTGAGGGAGTGCCGCACGGTCACAGGCTCATTGCTGAGGGAGTGCCGTACTGTCACAGGGTCAGTACTGAGGGAGTGCCGCACTGTCAGAGGGTCAGTGCTGAGGGAGTGCCGCACTGTCAGAGGGTCAGTGCTGAGGGAGTGCCGCACTGTCAGAGGGTCAGTGCTGAGGGAGTGCCGCACTGTCAGAGGGTCAGTGCTGAGGGAGTGCCGCACTGTCAGAGGGTCAGTACTGAGGGAGTGCCGCACTGTCAGAGGGTCAGTACTGAGGGAGTGCCGCACTGTCAGAGGGTCAGTGCTGAGGGAGTGCCGCACTGTCACAGGGTCAGTGCTGAGGGAGTGCCGCACTGTCACAGGGTCATTGCTGAGGGAGTGCCGCACTGTCACAGGGACAGTGCTGAGGGAGTGCCGCACTGTCAGAGGGTCAGTACTGAGGGAGTGCCGCACTGTCAGAGGGTCAGTGCTGAGGGAGTGCCGCACTGTCAGAGGGTCAGTGCTGAGGGAGTGCCGCACTGTCAGAGGGTCAGTACTGAGGGAGTGCCGCACTGTCAGAGGTTCAGTGCTGAGGGAGTGCCGCACTGTCAGAGGGTCAGTGCTGAGGGAGTGCCGCACTGTCAGAGGGTCAGTGCTGAGGGAGTGCCGCACTGTCACAGGGTCATTGCTGAGGGAGTGCCGCACTGTCAGAGAGTCAGTAGTGAGGGAGTGCCGCACTGTCAGAGGGTCAGTACTGAGGGAGTGCCGCACTGTCACAGGGTCATTGCTGAGGGAGTGCCGCACTGTCACAGGGTCAGTACTGAGGGAGTGCCGCACTGTCAGAGGGTCAGTACTGAGGGAGTGCCGCACTGTCACAGGGTCATTGCTGAGGGAGTGCCGCACTGTCAGAGGGTCAGTACTGAGGGAGTGCCGCACTGTCAGAGGGTCAGTGCTGAGGGAGTGCCGCACTGTCAGAGGGTCAGTGCTGAGGGAGTGCCGCACTGTCACAGGGTCATTGCTGAGGGAGTGCCGCACTGTCAGAGGGTCAGTACTGAGGGAGTGCCGCACTGTCAGAGGGTCAGTGCTGAGGGAGTGCCGCACTGTCAGAGGGTCCGTGCTGAGGGAGTGCCGCACTGTCAGAGGGTCAGTGCTGAGGGAGTGCCGCACTGTCAGAGGGTCAGTACTGAGGAAGTGCCGCACTGTCAGAGGGTCAGTGCTGAGGGAGTGCTGCACTGTCCGAGGGTCAGTACTGAGGGAGTGCCGCACTGTCAGAGGGTCAGTACTGAGGGAGTGCCGCACTGTCAGAGGGTCAGTACTGAGGGAGTGCCGCACTGTCAGAGGGTCAGTGCTGAGGGAGTGCCGCACTGTCAGAGGGTCAGTACTGAGGGAGTGTCGCACTGTCAGAGGGTCAGTACTGAGGGAGTGCCGCACTGTCAGAGGGTCAGTGCTGAGGGAGTGCCGCACTGTCAGCGGGTCAGTGCTGAGGGAGTGCCGCACTGTCAGAGGGTCAGTACTGAGGGAGTGCCGCACTGTCAGAGGGTCAGTGCTGTGGGAGTGCCGCACTGTCAGAGGGTCAGTACTGAGGGAGTGCCGCACTGTCAGAGGGTCAGTGCTGAGGGAGTGCCGCACTGTCAGGGGGTCAGTACTGAGGGAGTGCCGCACTGTCAGAGGGTCAGTACTGAGGGAGTGCCGCACTGTCAGAGGGTCAGTGCTGAGGGAGTGCCGCACTGTCAGAGGGTCAGTGCTGAGGGAGTGTCGCACTGTCAGAGGGTCAGTACTGAGGGAGTGCCGCACTGTCACAGGGTCATTGCTGAGGGAGTGCCGCACTGTCAGAGGGTCAGTACTGAGGGAGTGCCGCACTGTCAGAGGGTCAGTGCTGAGGGAGTGCCGCACTGTCAGAGGGTCAGTGCTGAGGGAGTGCCGCACTGTCACAGGGTCATTGCTGAGGGAGTGCCGCACTGTCAGAGGGTCAGTACTGAGGGAGTGCCGCACTGTCAGAGGGTCAGTGCTGAGGGAGTGCCGCACTGTCAGAGGGTCCGTGCTGAGGGAGTGCCGCACTGTCAGAGGGTCAGTGCTGAGGGAGTGCCGCACTGTCAGAGGGTCAGTACTGAGGAAGTGCCGCACTGTCAGAGGGTCAGTGCTGAGGGAGTGCTGCACTGTCCGAGGGTCAGTACTGAGGGAGTGCCGCACTGTCAGAGGGTCAGTACTGAGGGAGTGCCGCACTGTCAGAGGGTCAGTACTGAGGGAGTGCCGCACTGTCAGAGGGTCAGTGCTGAGGGAGTGCCGCACTGTCAGAGGGTCAGTACTGAGGGAGTGTCGCACTGTCAGAGGGTCAGTACTGAGGGAGTGCCGCACTGTCAGAGGGTCAGTGCTGAGGGAGTGCCGCACTGTCAGCGGGTCAGTGCTGAGGGAGTGCCGCACTGTCAGAGGGTCAGTACTGAGGGAGTGCCGCACTGTCAGAGGGTCAGTGCTGTGGGAGTGCCGCACTGTCAGAGGGTCAGTACTGAGGGAGTGCCGCACTGTCAGAGGGTCAGTGCTGAGGGAGTGCCGCACTGTCAGGGGGTCAGTACTGAGGGAGTGCCGCACTGTCAGAGGGTCAGTACTGAGGGAGTGCCGCACTGTCAGAGGGTCAGTGCTGAGGGAGTGCCGCACTGTCAGAGGGTCAGTGCTGAGGGAGTGTCGCACTGTCAGAGCGTCAGTGCTGAGGGAGTGCCGCACTGTCAGAGGGTCAGTGCTGAGGGAGTGCCGCACTGTCAGAGGGTCAGTACTGAGGGAGTGCCGCACTGTCAGAGGGTCAGTGCTGAGGGAGTGCCGCACTGTCAGAGGGTCAGTGCTGAGGGAGTGCCGCACTGTCAGAGGGTCAGTGGATATCCAACCTCCAAAATTGGCTCAAGATGATTGGCCATGCTAAATTGCCCCTTAGTGTCCAAAGATGTACAGGTTCAGGGGATTAGTAGGGTAAATACGTAGGATTATCGTGATGGGGCCTGGGTAGGGTGCTTTATTGGAGCGTTGGTACAGACTTGATGGATGGAATGGCCTTCGAGTGATCATAGAATCATAGAATCCCTCCAGTGCAGAAGGAGGCCATTCGGCCCATCGAGTCTGCACCGACCACAATCCCACCCAGGCCCTACCCCCACATATTTTACCCGCTAATCCCTCTCACCTACGCATCTCAGGACACTGAGGGGCAATTTTTAACCTGGCCGATCAACCTCACCCGCACATCTTTGGATTGTGGGAGGAAAGCGGAGCACCCGGGGGAAACCCACGCAGACACGAGGAGAATGTGCAAACTCCACACAGACAGACCCTGTGGATCTGTAGAGATTGTATGATTGTCCCCCGCTGCCCTCAGACACACTCACCCGTTGGCTTTCCGAAGGGGAAGAAGCTAAAATATCCGGTGGTGAGGACATTCCTGGATTTGATGGTGTCGAGAATGTTATTGCGACACACATCAGTCTCGCAATCAGTGCACGTCCTCTCGTCATTTCCTGCCAGGCACACAAGGGGTTAAATTCAGTTACAGTCTCCGTCTCAATCTCCATCTCATCTGCTCCAATCAGCCACCAAAATTCCCAATCTCCCACTCCAATCCCAATCCCATCCCCCAACCACAATTATAGCTTCCAGGACTGGGTCTCCTCCTGTTCCTGTGTAACAGGCTCGAGGGGCTGAATGGCCTCCTCCTGCTCCTGTGTAACAGGCTCGAGGGGGCTGAATGGGGCCTCCTCCTGTTCCTGTGTAACAGGCTCGAGGGGCTGAATGGCCTCCTCCTGCTCCTCTGTAACAGGCTCGAGGGGCTGAATGGGGCCTCCTCCTGTTCCTGTGTAACAGGCTCAAGGGGCTGAATGGCCTCCTCCTGTTCCTGTGTAACAGGCTCGAGGGGCTGAATGGGGCCTCCTCCTGTTCCTGTGTAACAGGCTCGAGGGGCTGAATGGGGCCTCCTCCTGTTCCTGTGTAACAGGCTCGAGGGGCTGAATGGCCTCCTCCTGTTCCTGTGTAACAGGCTCGAGGGGGCTGAATGGGGCCTCCTCCTGTTCCTGTGTAACAGGCTCGAGGGGCTGAATGGCCTCCTCCTGCTCCTGTGTAACAGGCTCGAGGGGCTGAATGGGGCCTCCTCCTGTTCCTGTGTAACAGGCTCGAGGGGCTGAATGGGGTCTCCTCCTGTTCCTGTGTAACAGGCTCGAGGGGCTGAATGGGGCCTCCTCCTGTTCCTGTGTAACAGGCTCGAGGGGCTGAATGGCCTCCTCCTGTTCCTGTGTAACAGGCTCGAGGGGCTGAATGGCCTCCTCCTGTTCCTGTGTAACAGGCTCGAGGGGAGCTGAATGGGGCCTCCTCCTGTTCCTGTGTAACAGGCTCGAGGGGCTGAATGGGGCCTCCTCCTGTTCCTGTGTAACAGGCTCGAGGGGCTGAATGGCCTCCTCCTGTTTCTGTGTAACAGGCTCGAGGGGCTGAATGGGGCCTCCTCCTGTTCCTGTGTAACAGGCTCGAGAGGCTGAATGGCCTCCTCCTGTTCCTGTGTAACAGGCTCGAAGGGGGCTGAATGGGGCCTCCTCCTGTTCCTGTGTAACAGGCTCGAGGGGCTGAATGGCCTCCTCCTGTTCCTGTGTAACAGGCTCGAGGGGCTGAATGGGGCCTCCTCCTGTTCCTGTGTAACAGGCTCGAGGGGCTGAATGGCCTCCTCCTGTTCCTGTGTAACAGGCTCGAGGGGCTGAATGGGGCCTCCTCCTGTTCCTGTGTAACAGGCTGGAGGGGCTGAATGGCCTCCTCCTGTTCCTGTGTAACAGGCTCAAGGGGCTGAATGGCCTCCTCCTGTTCCTGTGTAACAGTCCGAGGGGCTGAATGGGGCCTCCTCCTGTTCCTGTGTAACAGGCTCGAGGGGCTGAATGGCCTCCTCCTGTTCCTGTGTAACAGGCTCGAGGGGCTGAATGGCCTCCTCCTGTTCCTGTGTAACAAGCTCGAGGGGCTGAATGGCCTCCTCCTGTTCCTGTGTAACAGGCTCGAGGGGCTGAATGGCCTCCTCCTGTTCCTGTGTAACAGGCTCGAGGGGCTGAATGGGGCCTCCTCCTGTTCCTGTGTAACAGGCTCGAGGGGCTGAATGGCCTCCTCCTGTTCCTGTGTAACAGGCTCGAGGGGCTGAATGGGGCCTCCTCCTGTTCCTGTGTAACAGGCTCGAGGGGCTGAATGGGGCCTCCTCCTGTTCCTGTGTAACAGGCTCGAGGGGCTGAATGGGGCCTCCTCCTGTTCCTGTGTAACAGGCTCGAGGGGCTGAATGGGGCCTCCTCCTGTTCCTGTGTAACAGGCTTGAGGGGCTGAATGGCCTCCTCCTGTTCCTGTGTAACAGGCTTGAGGGGCTGAATGGCCTCCTCCTGTTCCTGTGTAACAGGCTCGAGGGGCTGAATGGCCTCCTCCTCTCTCAGTAATACTCCGGCACCTACCTGCTATCGTCCCAATATCTTGGTCGGGGACAATGATGTTTCCGTTTGGTTCCCTGAATCCCAGTTCAATCCAGTTACTGTGGCTGTAAAAGTCCTGGGAAATCGAGATGGAATTAGGGCCATGGAATCATAGAATCTCCATAGTGCCGAAGGAGGCCATTCAGCCCATTGAACCTGCACTGACTACAATTCCAAAAAGCCCTATCATCATGGCCCCATGCATTTACCCTGCTCATCCCCGTTACACTAAGGAGCAATTTAGCATGGCCAATCCTCCTAACCTGCACATCTTTGGACACTAAGGGACAATTTAGCATGGCCAATCCTCCTAACCTGCACATCTTTGGACACTAAGGGACAATTTAGCATGGCCAATCCTCCTAACCTACACATCTTTGGACACTAAGGAGCAATTTAGCATGGCCAATCCACCTAACCTACACATCTTTGGACACTAAGGGACAATTTAGCATGGCCAATCCTCCTAACCTGCACATCTTTGGACACTAAGGGACAATTTAGCATGGCCAATCCTCCTAACCTGCACATCTTTGGACACTAAGGGACAATTTAGCATGGCCAATCCTCCTAACCTGCACATCTTTGGACACTAAGGGACAATTTAGCATGGCCAATCCTCCTAACCTACACATCTTTGGACACTAAGGGACAATTTAGCATGGCCAATCCTCCTAACCTACACATCTTTGGACACTAAGGGGCAATTTAGCATGGCCAATCCACCTAACCTGCACATCTTTGGACACTAAGGGACAATTTAGCATGGCCAATCCCCCTAACCTGCACATCTTTGGACACTAAGGGGCAATTTAGCATGGCCAAGCCACCTAACCTGAACATCTTTGGACACTAAGGGGCAATTTAGCATGGCCAAGCCACCTAACCTGGACATCTTTGGACACTAAGGGGCAATTTAGCATGGCCAATCCTCCTAACCCATGGGCCGAACAGCCTCCTCCTGCTTTTAGTTCCTATGTTGGAATGTCAGGCCTACCTGCAGGGTATGGAGGAAGCGGCCACTGTTCATGCGAGCGGATTGGAAGTTCTCCTCCTGAATGTTCTGGATGACACTTGTCAGAAGCTCCAGGATGAGACCTTTCCCCTCGTTCAGAGACTCAGAATCAAAGTGACGTTGAGAAGAGAAGGAGTAGAAAAAGTCGACAAAGGCGCTGTTTCTGGCAATGGCATTGACGGCCTGACGGAACTTGGAGGCTGAAACCGTCTCTCCGTAATACAACTGGAAAAGCTTCTCCTCAGAGAGCAAAGCATCCTGAAAGATCAAAACACAGGGTTAGATACAGAGTAAAGCTCCCTCTACACTGTCCCCCAAACACTCCCAGGACAGGTACAGCACGGGGTTAGATACAGAGTAAAGCTCCCTCTACACTGTCCCCATCAAACACTCCCAGGACAGGTACAGCACGGGGTTAGATACAGAGTAAAGCTCCCTCTACACTGTCCCCCATCAAACACTCCCAGGACAGGTACAGCACGGGGTTAGATACAGAGTAAAGCTCCCTCTACACTGTCCCCCAAACACTCCCAGGACAGGTACAGCACGGGGTTAGATACAGAGTAAAGCTCCCTCTACACTGTCCCCCAAACACTCCCAGGACAGGTACAGCACGGGGTTAGATACAGAGTAAAGCTCCCTCTACACTGTCCCCCAAAAACTCCCAGGACAGGTACAGCACGGGGCTAGATACAGAGTAAAGCTCCCTCTACACTGTCCCCATCAAACACTCCCAGGACAGGTACAGCACGGGGTTAGATACAGAGTAAAGCTGCCTCTACACTGTCCCCATCAAACACTCCCAGGACAGGTACAGCACGGGGTTAGATACAGAGTAAAGCTCCCTCTACACTGTCCCCATCAAACACTCCCAGGACAGGTACAGCACGGGGTTAGATACAGAGTAAAGCTCCCTCTACACTGTCCCCATCAAACACTCCCAGGACAGGTACAGCACGGGGTTAGATACAGAGTAAAGCTCCCTCTACACTGTCCCCATCAAACACTCCCAGGACAGGTACAGCACGGGGTTAGATACAGAGTAAAGCTCCCTCTACACTGTCCCCATCAAACACTCCCAGGACAGGTACAGCACGGGGTTAGATACAGAGTAAAGCTCCCTCTACACTGTCCCCATCAAACACTCCCAGGACAGGTACAGCACGGGGTTACATACAGAGTAAAGCTCCCTCTACACTGTCCCCATCAAACACTCCCAGGACAGGGACAGCACGGGGTTAGATACAGAGTAAAGCTCCCTCTACACTGTCCCCATCAAACACTCCCAGGACAGGTACAGCACGGGGTTAGATACAGAGTAAAGCTCCCTCTACACTGTCCCCATCAAACACTCCCAGGACAGGTACAGCACGGGGTTAGATACAGAGTAAAGCTCCCTCTACACTGTCCCCATCAAACACTCCCAGGACAGGTACAGCACGGGGTTAGATACAGAGTAAAGCTCCCTCTACACTGTCCCCATCAAACACTCCCAGGACAGGTAGAGCACGGGGTTAGATACAGAGTAAAACTCCCTCTACACTGTCCCCCATCAAACACTCCCAGGACAGGTACAGCACGGGGTTAGATACAGAGTAAAGCTCCCTCTACACTGTCCCCCATCAAACACTCCCAGGACAGGTACAGCATGGGGTTAGATACAGAGTAAAGCTCCCTCTACACTGTCCCCCATCAAACACTCCCAGGACAGGTATGGCACGGCGTTAGATACAGAGTAAAGCTCCCTCTACACTGTCCTCATCAAACACTCCCAGGACAGGTACAGCACGGGGTTAGATACAGAGTAAAGCTCCCTCTACACTGTCCCCCATCAAACACTCCCAGGACAGGTACAGCACGGGGTTAGATACAGAGTAAAGCTCCCTCTACACTGTCCCCCATCAAACACTCCCAGGACAGGTACAGCACGGGGTTAGATACAGAGTAAAGCTCCCTCTACACTGTCCCCATCAAACACTCCCAGGACAGGTACAGCACGGGGTTAGATACAGAGTAAAGCTCCCTCTACACTGTCCCCATCAAACACTCCCAGGACAGGTACAGCACGGGGTTAGATACAGAGTAAAGCTCCCTCTACACTGTCCCCCATCAAACACTCCCAGGACAGGTACAGCACGGGGTTAGATACAGAGTAAAGCTCCCTCTACACTGTCCCCATCAAACACTCCCAGGACAGGTACAGCACGGGGTTAGATACAGAGTAAAGCTCCCTCTACACTGTCCCCATCAAACACTCCCAGGACAGGTACAGCACGGGGTTAGATACAGAGTAAAGCTCCCTCTACACTGTCTCCATCAAACACTCCCAGGACAGGTACAGCACGGGGTTAGATACAGAGTAAAGCTCCCTCTACACTGTCCCCATCAAACACTCCCAGGACAGGTACAGCACGGGGTTAGATACAGAGTAAAGCTCCCTCGACATTGTCTCCATCAAACACTCCCAGGACAGGTACAGCACGGGGTTAGATACAGAGTAAAGCTCCCTCTACACTGTCCCCCATCAAACACTCCCAGGACAGGTACAGCACGGGGTTAGATACAGAGTAAAGCTCCCGCTACACTGTCCCCCATCAAACACTCCCAGGACAGGTACAGCACGGGGTTAGATACAGAGTAAAGCTCCCTCTACACTGTCCCCATCAAACACTCCCAGGACAGGTACAGCACGGGGTTAGATACAGAGTAAAGCTCCCGCTACACTGTCCCCCATCAAACACTCCCAGGACAGGTACAGCACGGGGTTAGATACAGAGTAAAGCTCCCGCTACACTGTCCCCCATCAAACACTCCCAGGACAGGTACAGCACGGGGTTAGATACAGAGTAAAGCTCCCTCTACACTGTCCCCCATCAAACACTCCCAGGACAGGTACAGCACGGGGTTAGATACAGAGTAAAGCTCCCTCTACACTGTCCCCCATCAAACACTCCCAGGACAGGTACAGCACGGGGTTAGATACAGAGTAAAGCACCCTCTACACTGTCCCCATCAAACACTCCCAGGACAGGGACAGCACGGGGTTAGATACAGAGTAAAGCTCCCTCTACACTGTCCCCATCAAACACTCCCAGGACAGGTACAGCACGGGGTTAGATACAGAGTAAAGCTCCCTCTACACTGTCCCCATCAAACACTCCCAGGACAGGTACAGCACGGGGTTAGATACAGAGTAAAGCACCCTCTACACTGTCCCCATCAAACACTCCCAGGACAGGTACAGCACGGGGTTAGATACAGAGTAAAGCTCCCTCTACACTGTCCCCATCAAACACTCCCAGGACAGGTACAGCACGGGGTTAGATACAGAGTAAAGCTCCCTCTGCACTGCCCCCATCAAACACTCCCAGGACAGGTACAGCACGGGGTTAGATACAGAGTAAAGCTCCCTCTGCACTGCCCCCATCAAACACTCCCAGGACAGGTACAGCACGGGGTTAGATACAGAGTAAAGCTCCCTCGACACTGTCCCCATCAAACACTCCCAGGACAGGTACAGCACGGGGTTAGATACAGAGTAAAGCTCTCTCTACACTGTCCCCATCAAACACTCCCAGGACAGGTACAGCATGGGGTTAGATACAGAGTAAAGCTCCCCCTACACTGTCCCCATCAAACACTCCCAGGACAGGTACAGCATGGGGTTAGATAGAGAGTAAAGCTCCCCCTACACTGTCCCCATCAAACACTCCCAGGACAGGTAGAGCACGGGGTTAGATACAGAGTAAAGCTCCCTCCACACTGTCCCCATCAAACACTCCCAGGACAGGTACGGCATGGGGTTAGATACAGAGTAAAGCTCCCTCTACAGTGTCCCCATCAAACACTCCCAGGACAGGTACAGCACGGGGTTAGATACAGAGTAAAGCTCCCTCTACACTGTCCCCATCAAACACTCCCAGGACAGGTACAGCACGGTGTTAGATACAGAGTAAAGCTCCCTCTACACTGTCCCCATCAAACACTCCCAGGACAGGTACAGCACGGGGTTAGATACAGAGTAAAGCTCCCTCTACACTGTCCCCCATCAAACACTCCCAGGACAGGTACAGCACGGGGTTAGATACAGAGTAAAGCTCCCTCTACACTGTCCCCCATCAAACACTCCCAGGACAGGTACAGCACGGGGTTAGATACAGAGTAAAGCTCCCTCTACACTGACCCCATCAAACACTCCCAGGACAGGTACAGCACGGGGTTAGATACAGAGTAAAGCTCCCTCTACACTGTCCCCATCAAACACTCCCAGGACAGGTACAGCACGGTGTTAGATACAGAGTAAAGCTCCCTCTACACTGTCCCCATCAAACACTCCCAGGACAGGTACAGCACGGGGTTAGATACAGAGTAAAGCTCCCTCTACACTGTCCCCCATCAAACACTCCCAGGACAGGTACAGCACGGGGTTAGATACAGAGTAAAGCTCCCTCTACACTGTCCCCCATCAAACACTCCCAGGACAGGTACAGCACGGGGTTAGATACAGAGTAAAGCTCCCTCTACACTGACCCCATCAAACACTCCCAGGACAGGTACAGCACGGGGTTCGATACAGAGTAAAGCTCCCTCTACACTGTCCCCATCAAACACTCCCAGGACAGGTACAGCACGGTGTTAGATACAGAGTAAAGCGGGTACGTTCGCTTTGGGTAGTTCTGTGGGCTGAATGGGGATCACCAGGGCTGGGTTAGGTGTGGGAGGGAGCTGGCATTGAGATTTCTCTGTCTATTTCCCAGGGGACCTCAAACTCATTGGGGAGGAGTGACGTGTGTCTGGCCTCAGTGTAATGTGTGTCAGACAGAGGAAGCAGCAGTAATGTGTCTCACCGGAATGGAGTTCGGAGGCAGAACCTTGCCCTCGAAGTTGGGTAGTTGCTGGAATATTCTGTAGGTGATCCGCAGAGCGGCCTTACGCGTGATGTCACGGTGTGAGAGGTTCCCCTGGCTTCGGTTGGGCATGAAACTGACTACCTGATTGGTTAAGAGGCAGAACGAAATCCAGAGCGCCAAATTCTTCATCATTGCTCCCAGAATTCAACCTGAAAAATACAATAAAATCCAATGAGAGGCTGAACGTGGATGAATCACTGACTTACCCATCCATTAAAACTCCTCCCAAAACTCCACGTGGACTCTCCCCCAACAATACCCCAGTGAGAGTCAGTGTGTGTGGGACCCGTACCCCAGTGAGAGTCAGTGTGTGTGGGACCCGTACCCCAGTGAGAGTCAGTGTGTGTGGGACCCGTACCCCAGTGAGAGTCAGTGTGTGTGGAACCCGTACCCCAGTGAGAGTCAGTGTGTGTGGAACCCGTACCCCAGTGAGAGTCAGTGTGTGTGGGACCCGTACCCCAGTGAGGGTCAGTGTGTGTGGGACCCGTACCCCAGTGAGGGTCAGTGTGTGTGGAACCCGTACCCCAGTGAGGGTCAGTGTGTGTGGAACCCGTACCCCAGTGAGAGTCAGTGTGTATGGAACCCGCACCCCAGTGAGAGTCAGTGTGTGTGGGACCAGTGCCCCAGTGAGAGTCAGTGTGTGTGGGACCCGTACCCCAGTGAGAGTCAGTGAGTGTGGAACCCGTACCCCAGTGAGAGTCATGTGTGTGGAACCCGTACCCCAGTGAGGGTCAGTGTGTGTGGAACCCGTACCCCAGTGAGAGTCAGTGTGTGTGGGACCCGTATCCCAGTGAGAGTCAGTGTGTGTGGGACCCGTGCCCCAGTGAGAGTCAGTGTGTATGGGACCTGTACCCCAGTGAGAGTCAGTGTGTGTGGAACCCGTACCCCAGTGAGAGTCAGTGTGTGTGGAACCCGTACCCCAGTGAGAGTCAGTGTGTGTGGAACCAGTACCGCAGTGAGAGTCAGTGTGTGTGGGACCCGTACCCCAGTGAGAGTCAGTGTGTGTGGGACCCGTACCCCAGTGAGAGTCAGTGTGTGTGGGACACGTACCCCAGCGAGAGTCAGTGTGTGTGGAACCTCTACCCCAGTGTGAGTCAGTGTGTGTGGAACCCGTACCCCAGTGAGAGTCAGTGTGTGTGGGACCCGTACCCCAGCGAGAGTCAGTGTGTGTGGAACCCGTACGCCAGTGAGAGTCAGTGTGTGTGGAGCCCGTACACCAGTGAGAGTCAGTGTGTGTGGAACCCGTACGCCAGTGAGAGTCAGTGTGTGTGGAACCCGTACCCCAGTGAGAGTCAGTGTGTGTGGGACCCGTACCCCAGTGAGAGTCAGTGTGTGTGGAACCCGTACGCCAGTGAGAGTCAGTGTGTGTGGAACCCGTACCCCAGTGAGAGTCAGTGTGTGTGGAACCCGTACGCCAGTGAGAGTCAGTGTGTGTGGAGCCCGTACCACAGTGAGAGTCAGTGTTTGGGACCCGTACCCCAGTGAGAGTCAGTGTGTGTGGAACCCGTACCCCAGTGAGAGTCAGTGTGTGTGCAACCTGTACCCCAGTGAGAGTCAGTGTGTGTGGAGCCCGTACCCCAGTGAGAGTCAGTGTGTGTGGAACCTCTACCCCAGTGAGAGTCAGTGTGTGTGGGACCCAAACCCCAGTGAGAGTCAGTGTGTGTGGGACCCGTACCCCAGTGAGAGTCAGTGTGTGTGGAACCCGTACGCCAGTGAGAGTCAGTGTGTGTGGAACCTGTACCCCAGTGAGAGTCAGTGTGTGTGGGAGCCTGTACCCTAGTGAGAGTCAGTGTGTGTGGAACCCGTACCCCAGTGAGAGTTAGTGTGTGTGGAACCCGTACCCCAGTGAGAGTCAGTGTGTGTGGGACCTGTACCCCAGTGAGAGTCAGTGTGTGTGGGACCCGTGCCCCAGTGAGAATCAGTGTGTGTGGGACCCGTGCCCCAGTGAGAGTCAGTGTGTGTGGAACCTGTACCCCAGTGAGAGTCAGTGTGTGTGGAACCCGTACCACAGTGAGAGTCAGTGTGTGTGGGACCCGTACCCCAGTGAGAGTCAGTGTGTGTGGGACCCGTACCCCAGTGAGAGTCAGTGTGTGTGGAACCCGTACGCCAGTGAGAGTCAGTGTGTGTGGAGCCCGTACCCCAGTGAGAGTCAGTGTGTGTGGAACCCGTACGCCAGTGAGAGTCAGTGTGTGTGGAACCCGTACCCCAGTGAGAGTCAGTGTGTGTGGAACCCGTACGCCAGTGAGAGTCAGTGTGTGTGGAGCCCGTACCACAGTGAGAGTCATTGTTTGGGACCCGTACCCCAGTGAGAGTCAGTGTGTGTGGAACCCGTACCCCAGTGAGAGTCAGTGTGTGTGCAACCTGTACCCCAGTGAGAGTCAGTGTGTGTGGAGCCCGTACCCCAGTGAGAGTCAGTGTGTGTGGAACCTCTACCCCAGTGAGAGTCAGTGTGTGTGGAACCCGAACCACAGTGAGAGTCAGTGTGTGTGGGACCCGTACCCCAGTGAGAGTCAGTGTGTGTGGAACCCGTACCCCAGTGAGAGTCAGTGTGTGTGGGACCCAAACCCCATTGAGAGACAGTGTGTGTGGAACCCGTACCCCAGTGAGAGTCAGTGTGTGTGGAACCCGTACCCCAGTGAGAGTCAGTGTGTGTGGAGTCCGTACCCCAGTGAGAGTCAGTGTGTGTGGAACCCGTACCCCAGTGAGAGTCAGTGTGTGTGGAGTCCGTACCCCAGTGAGAGTCAGTGTGTGTGGGACCTGTACCCCGTACCTCCAATATAAGTATATTGCTTTGCATTCGGTGGAGGGGGATGACCCTCCAGGGGTAAGCCACGAGGACCAGATCGCCTGCACGGAGACAGGCTCAGGGGTCCGGAAGGGAAAGAAGGGTTTTAGGAGAGCGATAGTTGTGGGGGACGCAATGGTTCGAGGCACGGACAGGCAGTTCTGTGGGAGCGAACGAGAATCCAGGGTGGTAGCCTGCCTCCCTGGTGCCGGGGTACTGGATGTCTCCGAGAGGGTAGGAAGCATATTTAAAAAGGGAAGGTCATCAAACGGACGTAATTATACACATTGGTGAAAATGGTGTAGGTAGGAAGAGCAGGGGGGTCATACGAGAGAAATTCAGGGAGTTGGGTGCTAGGCTAAAAAGTAAGACCTCCAGTGTAGCAATCTCTGGACTGCTCCCGGTGCCTAGTGCAAGTGAGGCTCGGAACAGGGAGATTCTACAGTTGAACGCGTGGCTAAAGGACTGGTGCAAGAGGGAGGGTTTTAAATTCATAGATAACTGGGAAATCTTCAAGTCAGGATGGCAACTGTACAGAAAGGATGGGTTACACCTTAACTGGAAGGGAGCAAATATCCTGGCTGGGAGTTTTGCGAGAGTGTTTCGGCAGGATTTAAACTAGTGTGGCAGGGGGGTGGGGAACAAAACAGGAGGTCAGTAAATACTGAGGCTGGGGTCGAGCTGGGGGCTGGGACAAGGCTAGCTAAGAAGAGGAGCACTCTGGAGGAGGAGGACCTGACTGGGCCTGGAGGTCTGGAGTGCATCTGCTTCAATGCGAGGAGCGTAACGGGTAAAACAGACGAACTTAGGGCCTTAATGCTTACGCGGAATTTGGATGTGGTTGCGGTGACGGAAACTTGGTTAAAAGAAGGACAGGACTGGCAGCTGAATATTCCGGGGTATAAGTGTTTTAGGCGAGACAGAGGAGGGGCTAAAAAAGGTGGGGGAGTAGCGGTATTAGTTAAGGAGCATATTACCGCGGTGCAGAGGGTAGACAACTTAGAGGGGTCATGTACTGAGTCGCTGTGGGTGGAACTCAGAAACAGGAAGGGTGCAGTCACTATGCTGGGGGTGTACTACAGACCACCCAACAGCCCACGGGAAGTGGAGGAAAGGATATGTCAGGAGATTCTGGATAGGTGCAGAAAACATAGGGTTGTTGTAGTGGGGGACTTTAATTTCCCTGGCACAGACTGGAAAGTGCTTAGAGCTGGGGGTCCGGACGGGGAGGAATTTGTAAAATGCATCCTGGAAGGTTCTTTTGAACAGTATGTAGATAGCCCGACTAGAGAGGGGGCTATACTGGACCTAGTTCTGGGAAATGAGCCCGGTCAGGTCGTCAAAGTTTCGGTAGGGGAACATGTGGCAAATAGTGACCACAACTCTGTTAACTTTAGGATAGTAATGGACAAGGATGAGTGCTGTCCTACGGGCAGGGTGCTAAATTGGGGGAAGGCTGACTATAGCCGGATTAGGCAGGAATTGGTGGACATTGATTGGGAGAGGATGTTCGAGGGTAAGTCCACGTCTGGCATGTGGGAGTCTTTTAAGGAACAATTGATAAGGCTGCAGGATAGGCATGTGCCTGTAAAAAGGAAAGATAGGAAAGGTAGGATTCGAGAGCCGTGGATAACCAGGATAATTGAGGATCTGATTAAAATGAAAAGGGAGGCGTACGTTAAGTCCAGGCAACAGAAAACAGATGGAGCTCTAGAGGAATACAGAGAGAGTAGGAAAGAACTCAAACGGGGAGTTAGAAGGGCAAAAAGAGGTCACGAGATGTTCTTGGCAGGCAGGATTCAGGAGAATCCTAAGGCATTCTATTCATACGTTAGGAACAAAAGAGTTGTCAGGGAGAAAATCGGACCTCTCAGGGTCAAAGGAGGGGAATTATGCTTCGAACCCAAGGGAATAGGGGGGATCCTAAATGAATACTTTGCATCGGTATTCACAAAGGAGAGGGACTTGTTGACTGGGAGTGTCTCGGAGGGAGGTGTTGACCCGTTAGAGAAAATCTCCATTACAAGGGAGGAAGTGTTAGGTTTTTTAGGGAACATTAAAACTGACAAAGCCCCAGGGTCTGATGGCATCCATCCTCGACTGCTCAGGGAGACGAGAGATGAAATTGCTGGGCCTCTGACGGAAATCTTTGTTGCTTCTTTGGACACAGGTGAGGTCCCTGAGGATTGGAGGATAGCGAATGTGGTCCCGTTGTTTAAGAAGGGTAGCAGGGATAACCCGGGAAATTATAGGCCGGTGAGCTTGACGTCCGTGGTAGGGAAGTTGTTGGAGAGGGTTCTTTGAGACAGGATGTATGTGCATTTAGAATGGAACAATCTCATTAGTGACAGACAGCATGGTTTTGTAAGAGGGAGGTCGTGCCTTACAAATTTGGTGGAGTTTTTTGAGGAAGTGACAAAAACGGTTGATGAAGGAAGGGCCGTGGATGTCGTCTATATGGATTTCAGTAAGGCATTTGACAAAGTCCCACATGGCAGGTTGGTTAAGAAGGTTAAGGCTCATGGGATACAAGGAGAAGTGGCTAGATGGGTGGAGAACTGGCTTGGCCACAGGAGACAGAGGGTAGCGGTCGAAGGGCCTTTTTCCGGCTGGAGGTCTGTGACCAGTGGTGTTCCGCAGGGCTCTGTACTGGGACCTCTGCTATTTGTGAAATATATAAATGATTTGGAAGAAGGTGTAACTGGTGTTATCAGCAAGTTTGTGGATGACACGAAGATGGCTGGACTTGCGGATAGCAATGAGAATTGTCGGACAATACAGCGGGATATTGATAGGCTGGAAAATTGGGCGGAGAGGTGGCAGATGGAATTTAATCCGGATAAATGCAAAGTGATGCATTTTGGAAGAAATAATGTCGGGGGGAGTTATACAATAAATGGCAGAGCCATCAGGAGTATAGAAACACAGAGGGACCTGGGTGTGCAAGTCCACAAATCCTTGAAGGTGGCAGCACAGGTGGAGAAGGTGGTGAAGAAGGCATATGGCATGCTTGCCTTTATAGGACGGGGTATAGAGTATAAAAGCTGGAGTCTGATGTTGCAGCTGTATAGAACGCTGGTTAGGCCACATTTGGAATACTGCGTCCAGTTCTGGTCGCCGCACTACCAGAAGGACGTGGAGGCGTTAGAGAGAGTGCAGAGAAGGTTTACCAGGATGTTGCCTGGTATGAAGGGTCTTAGCTATGAGGAGAGATTGGGTAAACTGGGGTTGTTCTCCCTGGAAAGACGGAGAATGAGGGGAGACCTAATAGAGGTGTACAAGATTATGAAGGGTATAGATAGGGTGAACGGTGGGAAGCTTTTTCCCAGATCAGAAGTGACGATCACGAGGGGTCACGGGCTCAAGGTGAGAGGGGCGAAGTATAACTCAGATATTAGAGGGATGTTTTTTACACAGAGGGTGGTGGGGGCCTGGAATGCGCTGCCAAGTAGGGTGGTGGAGGCAGACACCCTGACATCGTTTAAGACTTACCTGGATAGTCACATGAGCAGCCTGGGAATGGAGGGATACAAACGATTGGTCTAGTTGGACCAATGAGTGGCACAGGCTTGGAGGGCCGAAGGGTCTGTTTCCGTGCTGTACTGTTCTTTGTTCTCTTTGTTCTTTGTTCAGTGAGAGTCAGTGTGTGGGGAACCCGTACCCCAGTGAGAGTCAGTGTGTGTGGGAACCCGTACCCCAGTGAGAGTCAGTGTGTGTGGGACCCGTACCCCAGTGAGAGTCAGTGTGTGTGGGACCCGTACCCCAGTGAGAGTCAGTGTGTGTGGGACCCGTACCCCAGTGAGAGTCAGTGTGTGTGGGACCCGTACCCCAGTGAGAGTCAGTGTGTGTGGGACCCATACCCCAGTGAGAGTCAGTGTGTGTGGAACCCGTACCCCAGTGAGAGTCAGTGTGTGTGGAACCCGTACCCCAGTGAGAGTCAGTGTATGTGGGACCCGTACCCCAGTGAGAGTCAGTGAGTGATCCTTACCCTGCTGAATAAACAGTGTCTCTGTACAGTTACACAGTGAGTGATCCTTACCCTGCTGAATAAACAACGACTCTGTACAGTTACACAGTGAGTGATCCTTACCCTGCTGAATAAACAGTGTCTCTGTACAGTTACACAGTGAGTGATCCTTACCCTGCTGAATGAACAGTGACTCTGTACAGTTACACAGTGAGTGATCCTTACCCTGAATAAACAGTGTCTCTGTACAGTTACACAGTGAGTGATCCTTACCCTGCTGAATAAACAGTGACTCTGTACAGTTACACAGTGAGTGATCCTTACCCTGCTGAATAAACAGTGTCTCTGTACAGTTACACAGTGAGTGATCCTTACCCTGCTGAATAAACAGTGACTCTGTACAGTTACACAGTGAGTGATCCTTACCCTGCTGAATAAACAGTGTCTCTGTACAGTTACACAGTGAGTGATCCTTACCCTGCTGAATGAACAGTGACTCTGTACAGTTACACAGTGAGTGATCCTTACCCTGAATAAACAGTGTCTCTGTACAGTTACACAGTGAGTGATCCTTACCCTGCTGAATAAACAGTGACTCTGTACAGTTACACAGTGAGTGATCCTTACCCTGCTGAATAAACAGTGACTCTGTACAGTTACACATAGAACATAGAACATAGAACATAGAACATTACAGCGCAGAACAGGCCCTTCGGCCCACGATGTTGCACCGACCAGTTAAAAAAAAAACTGTGACCCTCCAACCTAAACCAATTTCTTTTCGTCCATGAACCTATCTACGGATCTCTTAAACGCCCCCAAACTAGGCGCATTTACTACTGATGCTGGCAGGGCATTCCAATCCCTCACCACCCTCTGGGTAAAGAACCTACCCCTGACATCGGTTCTATAACTACCCCCCCTCAATTTAAAGCCATGCCCCCTCGTGCTGGATTTCTCCATCAGAGGAAAAAGGCTATCACTATCCACCCTATCTAAACCTCTAATCATCTTATATGTTTCAATAAGATCCCCTCTTAGCCGCCGCCTTTCCAGCGAAAACAATCCCAAATCCCTCAGCCTCTCCTCATAGGATCTCCCCTCCATACCAGGCAACATCCTGGTAAACCTCCTCTGCACCCTCTCCAAAGCCTCCACATCCTTCCTGTAATGTGGGGACCAGAACTGCACACAGTACTCCAAGTGCGGCCGCACCAGAGTTGTGTACAGTTGCAACATAACGCTACGACTCCTAAATTCAATCCCCCTACCAATAAACGCCAAGACACCATATGCCTTCTTAACAACCCTATCTACTTGATTCCCAACTTTCAGGGATCTATGCACACATACACCTAGATCCCTCTGCTCCTCCACACTATTCAAAGTCCTCCCGTTAGCCCTATACTCAACACATCTGTTATTCCTACCAAAGTGAATTACCTCACACTTCTCCGCATTAAACTCCATCCGCCACCTCTCGGCCCAACTTTGCACCTGTCTAAGTCTTCCTGCAAACTACGACACCCTTCCTCACTGTCTACCACACCACCGACTTTGGTGTCATCAGCAAATTTGCTAATCCACACAGTGAGTGATCCTTACCCTGCTGGATATACAGTGTCTCTGTACAGTTACACAGTGAGTGATCCTTACCCTGCTGAATAAACAGTGACTCTGTACAGTTACACAGTGAGTGATCCTTACCCTGCTGAATAAACAGTGTCTCTGTACAGTTACACAGTGAGTGATCCTTACCCTGCTGAATATACAGTGTCTCTGTACAGTTACACAGTGAGTGATCCTTACCCTGCTGAATAAACAGTGTCTCTGCACAGTTACACAGTGAGTGATCCTTACCCTGAATAAACAGTGACTCTGTACAGTTACACAGTGAGTGATCCTTACCCTGCTGAATAAACAGTGTCTCTGTACAGTTACACAGTGAGTGATCCTTACCCTGCTGAATATACAGTGTCTCTGTACAGTTACACAGTGAGTGATCCTTACCCTGAATCTGCAAATGTTGAGAGAGCGAGATCTTGGAGTCTGTGAAAAAGAAGTACTTACGTCGAGGATGGTACCTGACGAGCAGAGAGGGTGAAGCACAATGAGACTTTGACGATTATATAGTGAGGTGTGAGTTTCACAACAGTGCTGATGTCATTTAGGAATCCAGCCCCCCGCCCCGGTGAGTGTTCCTGACACATTACAAAACACTGCTCGCCAATTGCCAGGCAAGAGCGTTCCCTTCCTGTTGGGGAGCACTTCAGCAGTCACGGGCATTCAGCCTCTGATCTTCGTGTCAGCGTTCTCCAAGGCGGCCTTCACGACACACGACGACGCAGAGTCGCTGAGCAGAGACTGATAGCCAAGTTCCGCACACATGAGGACGGCCTCAACCGGGATCTTGGGTTCATGTCACATTATCTGTAACCCCCACGACTTGCCTGGGCTGCAAAATCTCACTAACTGTCCTGTCTGGAGACAATACACATCTCTTTAACCTGTGCTTAACCCTCTCTCCACTCACGTTGTCTGTACCTGTAAAGACCTGATTACCTGTAAAGACTCGCATTCCAACCATTATCTTGTAAATTGATTTTGTGCCTTTATATACCCTGTTTGTGAACTGAACTCCCACTCACCTGACGAAGGAGCAGCGCTCCGAAAGCTCGTGCTACCAAATAAACCTATTGGACTTAAACCTGGTGTTGAGAGACTTCTTCCATTGAAAAAAAGCAAAGGTTGCATTTCATACAACACACATTTAAACATCCTGACATTATTCACGCTCCAACACAAAATAATCCAAAAAGATAGACATGCTTAATCTCACACTGACTGACACTGGGGTACGGGTCCCACACACACTGACTCTCACTGGGGTACGGGTCCCACAGACACACTGACTCTCACTGGGGTACGGGTTCCACACACACTGACTCTCACTGGGGTACAGGTCTCACACACACTGACTCTCACTGGGGTAGGGGTTCCACACACACTGACTCTCACTGGGGTACAGGTCCCACACACACTGACTCTCACTGGGGTACAGGTCCCACACACACTGACTCTCACTGGGGTAGGGGTTCCACACACACTGACTCTCACTGGGGTACAGGTCCCACACTCACTGACTCTCACTGGGGTACGGGTCCCATACACACTGACTCTCACTGGGATATGGGTTCCACACACACTGACTCTCACTGGGGTACACTTCCACACACACTGACTCTCACTGGGGTACGGGTCCCATACACACTGACTCTCACTGGGATATGGGTTCCACACACACTGACTCTCACTGGGGTGCACTTCCACACACACTAATTCTCACTGGGGTACGGGTTCCACACAACACACACTGACTCTCACTGGGGTACGGGTCCCACACACACTGACTCTCACTGGGGTACAGGTTCCACACACACTGATTCTCACTGGGGTACGGGTTCCACACACACTGACTCTCACTGGGGTACGGGCCCCACACACACTGACTCTCACTGGGGTACGGATTCCACACACACTGACTCTCACTGGGGTCGGGGTTCCACACACACTGACTCTCACTGGGGTACGGGTTCCACACAACACACACTGACTCTCACTGGGATACGGGTCCCACACACACTGACTCTCACTGGGGTACAGGTTCCACACACACTGATTCTCACTGGGGTACGGGTTCCACACACACTGACTCTCACTGGGGTACGGATTCCACACACACTGACTCTCACTGGGGTACGGGTTCCACACACACTGACTCTCACTGGGGTACGGGTTCCACACACACTGACTCTCACTGGGGTACGGGTCCCACACACACTGACTCTCACTGGGGTACGGGTCCCATACACACTGACTCTCACTGGGATATGGGTCCCACACACACTGACTCTCACTGGGGTACACTTCCACACACACTGACTCTCACTGGGGTACGGGTCCCATACACACTGACTCTCACTGGGATATGGGTTCCACACACACTGACTCTCACTGGGGTACACTTCCACACACACTGATTCTCACTGGGGTACGGGTTCCACACACACTGACTCTCACTGGGGTACGGGTCCCACACACACTGACTCTCACTGGGGTACAGGTTCCACACACACTGATTCTCACTGGGGTACGGGTTCCACACACACTGACTCTCACTGGGGTACGGATTCCACACACACTGACTCTCACTGGGGTACGGGTCCCACACACACTGATTCTCACTGGGGTACGGGTTCCACACACACTGACTCTCACTGGGGTACGGATTCCACACACACTGACTCTCACTGGGGTACGGGTCCCACACGCACTGACTCTCACTGGGGTATGGGTTCCACACGCACTGACTCTCACTGGGGTATGGGTCCCACACGCACTGACTCTCACTGGGGTACAGGTCCCACACACATTGATTGTCACTTGGGTATGGGTTAAGAGCATAAGAACATATGAACATAAGAAATAGGAGCAGGAGTAGGCCGTCTAGCCCCTCGAGCCTGCCCCGCCATTCAATAAGATCATGGGTGATCTGAAGTGGATCAGTTCCACTTACCCGCCTGATCCCCATAACCCCTAATTCCCTTACCGATCAGGAATCCATCTATCCGTGATTTAAACATATTCAGCGAGGTAGCCTCCACCACTTCAGTGGGCAGAGAATTCCAGAGATTCACCACCCTCTGGGAGAAGAAGTTCCTCCTCAACTCTGTCCAAAACATCCCCCCTTTATTTTGAGGCTGTGCCCTCTAGTTCTAGTTTCCTTTCTAAGTGGAAAGAATCTCTCCACCTCTACCCTATCCAGCCCCTTCATTATCTTATAGGTCTCTATAAGATCCCCCCTCAGCCTTCTAAATTCCAACGAGTACAAACCCAATCTGCTCAGTCTCTCCTCATAATCAACACCCCCTCATCTCTGGTATCAACCTGGTGAACCTTCTCTGCACTCCCTCCAAGGCCAATATATCCTTCCGCAAATAAGGGGACCAATACTGCACACAGTATTCCAGCTGCGGCCTCACCAATGCCCTGTACAGATGCAACAAGACATCTCTGCTTTTATATTCTATCCCCCTTGCGATATAGGCCAACATCCCATTTGCCTTCTTGATCACCTGTTGCACCTGCAGACTGGGTTTTTGCGTCTCATGCACAAGGACCCCCAGGTCCCTCTGCACAGCAGCATGTTGTAATTTCTTTCCATTTAAATAATAATCCAATTTGCTATTATTTCTTCCAAAGTGAATAACCTCGCATTTGTTAACGTTATACTCCATCTGCCAGATCCTCGCCCACTCACTCAGCCGATCCAAATCTCTCTGCAGACCTTCTACGCCCTCCACACGATTCACTTTTCCACTTATCTTTGTGTCGTCTGCAAACTTTGTTACCCCACACTCAGTCCCCTCCTCCAGATCGTCTATATAAATGGTAAATAGTTGAGGGTTCCACACACACTGACTCTCACTGGGGTACGGGTCCCACACACACTGACTCTCACTGGGGTACGGGTCCCACACACACTGACTCTCACTGGGGTACGGGTTCCACACACACTGACTCTCACTGGGGTACGGGTCCCACACACACTGACTCTCACTGGGGTACGGGTTCCACACACACTGACTCTCACTGGGGTACGGGTTCCACACACACTGACTCTCACTGGGGTACGGGTCCCACACACACTGACTCTCACTGGGGTACGGGTCCCACACACACTGACTCTCACTGGGGTACGGGTCCCACACACACTGACTCTCACTGGGGTGCGGGTTCCACACACACTGACTCTCACTGGGGTACGGGTCCCACACACACTGACTCTCACTGGGGTACGGGTCCCACACACACTGACTCTCACTGCGGTACGGATTCCACACACACTGACTCTCACTGGGGTACGGGTCCCACACACACTGACTCTCACTGGGGTACGGGTCCCACACACACTGACTCTCACTGGGGTACGGGTCCCACACACACTGACTCTCACTGGGGTACGGGTTCCACACACACTGACTCTCACTGGGGTACGGGTTCCACACACACTGACTCTCACTGGGGTACAGGTTCCACACACACTGACTCTCACTGGGGTACGGGTCCCACACACACTGACTCTCACTGGGGTACGGGTCCCACACACACTGACTCTCACTGGGGTACGGGTCCCACACACACTGACTCTCACTGGGGTACGGGTTCCACACACACTGACTCTCACTGGGGTACGGGTCCCACACACACTGACTCTCACTGGGGTACGGGTTCCACACACACTGACTCTCACTGGGGTACGGGTCCCACACACACTGACTCTCACTGGGCACGGGTTCCACACACACTGACTCTCACTGGGGTACGGGTTCCACACACACTGACTCTCACTGGGGTACGGGTTCCACACACACTGACTCTCACTGGGGTACGGGTTCCACACACACTGACTCTCACTGGGGTACGGGTCCCACACACACTGACTCTCACTGGGGTACGGGTCCCACACACACTGACTCTCACTGGGGTACGGGTTCCACACACACTGACTCTCACTGGGGTACGGGTTCCACACACACTGACTCTCACTGGGGTACAGGTCCCACACACACTGACTCTCACTGGGGTACGGGTCCCACACACCCTGACTCTCACTGGGGTACGGGTTCCACACACACTGTCTCTCAGTGGGGTACGGGTTCCACACACACTGACTCTCACTGGGGTACGGGTCCCACACACACTGACTCTCACTGGGGTATGGGTTCCACACACACTGACTCTCACTGGGGTACGGGTTCCACACACACTGACTCTCACTGGGTTACAGGTTCCACACACACTGACTCTCACTGGGGTACAGGTCCCACACACACTGACTCTCACTGGGGTACGGGTTCCACACACACACTGACTCTCACTGGGGTACGGGTCCCACACACACTGACTCTCACTGGGGTACGGGTTCCACACACACACTGACTCTCACTGGGGTACAGGTCCCACACACACTGACTCTCACTGGGGTACGGGTCCCACACACCCTGACTCTCACTGGGGTACGGGTTCCACACACACTGTCTCTCAGTGGGGTACGGGTTCCACACACACTGACTCTCACTGGGGTACGGGTCCCACACACACTGACTCTCACTGGGGTATGGGTTCCACACACACTGACTCTCACTGGGGTACGGGTTCCACACACACTGACTCTCACTGGGTTACAGGTTCCACACACACTGACTCTCACTGGGGTACAGGTCCCACACACACTGACTCTCACTGGGGTACGGGTTCCACACACACACTGACTCTCACTGGGGTACGGGTCCCACACACACTGACTCTCACTGGGGTACGGGTTCCACACACACACTGACTCTCACTGGGGTACGGGTCCCACACTCACTGACTCTCACTGGGGTACGGGTCCCACACACACTGACTCTCACTGGGGTACGGGTTCCACACACACTGACTCTCACTGGGGTACGGGTTCCACACACACTGTCTCTCAGTAGGGTACGGGTTCCACACACACTGACTCTCACTGGGGTACGGGTTCCACACACACTGACTCTCACTGGGGTACGGGTCCCACACACACTGACTCTCACTGGGGTACGGGTTCCACACACACTGTCTCTCAGTGGGGTACGGGTTCCACACACACTGACTCTCACTGGGGTACGGGTTCCACACACACTGACTCTCACTGGGGTACGGGTCCCACACACACTGACTCTCACTGGGGTACGGGTTCCACACACACTGACTCTCACTGGGGTACGGGTCCCACACACACTGACTCTCACTGGGGTACGGGTTCCACACACACTGACTCTCACTGGGGTACAGGCCGCACACACACTGACTCTCACTGGGGTACGGGTTCCACACACACTGACTCTCACTGGGGCACGGGTTCCACACACACTGACTCTCACTGGGGTACGGGTTCCACACACAGTGACTCTCACTGGGGTACGGGTCCCACACACACTGCCTCTCACTGGGGTACGGGTTCCACACACACTGACTCTCACTGGGGTACGGGTCCCACATACACTGACTCTCACTGGGGTACGGGTTCCACACACACTGACTCTCACTGGGGTACGGGTTCCACACACACTGACTCTCACTGGGGTACGGGTCCCACACACACTGACTCTCACTGGGGTACAGGTTCCACACACACTGACTCTCACTGGGGTGCGGGTCCCACACACACTGACTCTCATTGGGGTACGGGTTCCACACACACTGACTCTCACTGGGGTACGGGTTCCACACACACTGACTCTCACTGGGGTGCGGGTCCCACACACACTGACTCTCACTGGGGTACAGGTCCCACACACACTGACTCTCACTGGGGTGCGGGTCCCACACACACTGACTCTCACTGGGGTACGGGCCCCACACACACTGACTCTCACTGGGGTACGGGTTCCTCACACACTGACTCTCACTGGGGTACGGGTCCCACACACACTGACTCTCACTGGGGTACGGGTCCCACACACACTGACTCTCACTGGGGTACGGGTCCCACACACACTGACTCTCACTGGGGTACGGGTCCCACACACACTGACTCTCACTGGGGTACGGGTTCCACACACACTGACTCTCACTGGGGTACGGGTCCCACACACACTGACTCTCACTGGGGTACGGGTCCCACACACATTGACTCTCACTGGGGTACGGGTTCCACACACACTGACTCTCACTGGGGTACGGGTTCCACACACACTGACTCTCACTGGGGTACGGGTCCCACACACACTGACTCTCACTGGGGTACGGGTTCCACACACACTGACTCTCACTGGGGTACGGGTTCCACACACACTGACTCTCACTGGGGTACGGGTTCCACACACACTGACTCTCACTGGGGTACGGGTCCCACACACACTGACTCTCACTGGGGTACGGGTTCCACACACACTGACTCTCACTGGGGTACGGGTCCCACACACACTGACTCTCACTGGGGTACGGGTTCCACACACACTGACTCTCACTGGGGTACGGGTCCCACACACACTGACTCTCACTGGGGTACGGGTCCCACACACACTGACTCTCACTGGGGTACGGGTTCCACACACACTGACTCTCACTGGGGTACGGGTCCCACACACACTGACTCTCACTGGGGTACGGGTCCCACACACAGTGACTCTCACTGGGGTACGGGTCCCACACACACTGACTCTCACTGGGGTACGGGTCCCACACACACTGACTCTCACTGGGGTACGGGTTCCACACACACTGACTCTCACTGGGGTACGGGTCCCACACACACTGACTCTCACTGGGGTACGGGTTCCACACGCACCAACTCTCAGTTGTGTATGTGGGGGTTATACATTGGAAAGTGGGAGGGGGTTAAATCTCACAGAGTTTCGTGACCTGTGTGTGGAACCCGTGTGAGTCAGTCCCTGGATGTTGACTCCTTGAATGAATGTCGATGCATTATTTTGATAATTCAACCAGGAAGTTCACTTCTCGAAAATGAGTCACAATCAATTTGAAGAATGAGGATGTTAGAAAAGGTCATTTCAAATTTCCAAGCATTGAATCTTCCCTCGGATTAGTGAATTAATCCATCCCTCACTCCCTAATTCTAACTCTTTGTCAATGCTCCCACATCATCATGCTTCTTTCTCAGTTGAACAATAATTTTCATGTCAGATTTCATTCTTCGAATCTTACAATGGATTTGACAACCAGTCAAATCGATGAGTGGAGTATTGTGTACAGTATAGGTCTCCTTATTGAAGGAAAGATGTCCGTGTGTTGGAAGCGGCTCAGAGAAGGTTTCCCAGACTAACACCAGGAATGGGCGGGGTGTTTTATGAGGAGAGGTCGGGGAGGTTCGGTTTGTATCCGCTGGAGTTTGGGAGAGTGAGAGGCGACTCGGTGGAAACCTTTCAGATCCTGAGGGGGTTATTGACAGGGTGGATGTGGAGAGGATGTTCCCTCTTGTGGGAGAATCTGGAACCGGGGCGGAGAGAGGGGGTCACTGTTTAAAAATAAGGGGTGGCACATTTCAGACGGAGGTGGGAGAAATGTTTTCTCTCGGGGTAGTGGGCGGAGTTTCCGGAACTCTCTTCCTCAGAAGGCGGTGGGAGTTGAGTCTGCGAATATTTATAAGGCAGAGCCAGAAAGATTCTCGATTGATGAGGGGGTGAAAGGTTATCGGGGAGAATGATGGATTGAGGTGACAATCGGATTGGCCACAGACTAATGTTGGTCATAACATTGAATACAGGAGTTGGGACATCTTGTTGAAGTTGTACAAGACATTGGTAAGGCCACACTTGGAATACTGCGTGCAGTTCTGGTCACCCTATTATAGAAAGGATATTATTAAACTAGAAAGAGTGCAGAAAAGATTTACTAGGATGCTACCAGGACTTGATGGTTTGAATTATAAGGAGAGGCTGGATAGACAGGGACTTTTTTCTCTGGAGCGTAGGAGGCTGAGGGGTGATCTTATAGAGGTCTATAAAATAATGAGGGGCACAGATCAGCTAGATAGTCAATATCTTTTCCCAAAGGTAGGGGAGCCTAAAACTAGAGGGCATAGGTTTAAGGGGAGAGGGGAGAGATACAAAAGTGTCCAGAGAGGCAATTTTTTCACACAGAGGGTGGTGAGTGTCTGGAACAAGCTGCCAGAGGCAGTAGTAGAGGCGGGTACAATTTTGTCTTTTAAAAAGCGTTTAGACAGTTACATGGGTACGATGGGTATCGAGGGATATGGGCCAAACGCGGGCAATTGGGACTAGTTGGCATTTAAAAAATAGGGCGGCATGGACAAGTTGGGCCGAAGGACCTGATTCCATGCTGTAAACCTCTCTGACTCTGAGACTCTATATAATGGGATAGCAGGTTCGAAGAGGCCGAGTGGGCCACTCTTGACCCCAATGTGTATGTTTGCGTGTTCAGATTATGGAATGTGGAAAATTGTCAGGAAATTCACCTTGGTAGAAGGAAGACAAATGCAAAGTATTCCCAAGGTGGGAAGAGGTTAGAGAGAGTCAGTGCACAAATAGGCCTGGGAGTCTGTAAGTCACGCAAGGCCAACACGGAAGGCTAATGTAATGTTGGCAATCATCGCGAGGGGATTTGAGGAGCGGAATAGTGTGGTCAGGATAAAGGGGGAGGTGGCTCGATGGGTGGAGAACTGGCTTGGTCACAGGAGACAGAGGGTGGTAGTGGAAGGGTCTTTTTCCGGCTGGAGGCCTGGGACTAGTGGTGTTCCGCAGGGCTCTGTATTGGGACCTCTGCTGTTTGTGATTTATATAAACGATCTGGAAGAAGGTGTAATTGGGGTGATCAGTGAGTTTGCGGACGACACGAAAATGGCTGGACTTGCAGATAGTGAGGAACATTGTCAGAGGCTACAGACGGATATAGATAGGCTGGAAATTTGGGCGAAGAAATGGCAGATGGAGTTCAATCCAGATAAATGCGAAGTGATGCATTTTGGTAGAACTAACGTAGGGGGGAGCTATACGATAAATGGAAGAACCATAAAGGGTGTAGATACGCAGAGGGACCTGGGTGTGCAAGTCCACAGATCCTTGACGGTGACGTCACAGGTGGAGAAGGTGGTGAAGAAGGCATATGGCATGCTTGCCTTTATAGGACGGGGCATAGAGTATAAAAGTTGGGGTCTGATGTTGCAGTTGTATAGAACGTTGGTTCGGCCGCATTTGGAATACTGCGCCCAGTTCTGGTCGCCGCACTACCAGAAGGACGTGGAGGCTTTGGAGAGAGTACAGAGGAGGTTTACCAGGATGTTGCCTGGTATGGAGGGGCTTAGTTATGAGGAGAGATTGGGTAAACTGGGGTTGTTCTCCCTGGAAAGACGGAGGATGAGGGGTGACCTAATAGAGGTGTATAAAATTATGAAAGGCATAGATAGGGTGAACGGTGGGAAGCTTTTCCCCAGGTCGGTGGTGACGTTCACGAGGGGTCATAGGTTCAAGGTGAAGGGGGGGATGTTTAACACGGATATCAGAAGGACGTGTTTTACAGAGGGTGGTGGGGGCCTGGAATGCGCTGCCAGGCAAGGTGGTGGAGGCGGACACACTGGGAACGTTTAAGACTTATCTAGACAGCCACATGAACGGAGTGGGAATGGAGGGATACAAAAGAATGGTCTAGTTTGGACCAGGGAGCGGCACGGGCTTGGAGGGCCGAAGGGCCTGTTCCTGTGCTGTATTGTTCTTTGTTCTTTGTTTGTTCTTGATTGAGTTGAATAGGAGCCTGGTTAGGCCGCAGCAGGAGCACTGGGCACAGTTTTAGACCCCTTACCTCAGAGAGGATAGTATTGCCGGAGAGGGAGCACATCGAAGGGTCACCAGATTGCTCCAGGGATCATGAGACTGTCAAATGAAGAGAGATTGGGGCAATGGGCAATTCTCTCAACGAATGAGAGGTGAACTCATCACCTATTAGTTAATGGCAACACGAACCCAGAGTGTGTGAGGGACCCGTACCCCAGTGAGAGTCAGTGTGTGTGGGACCCGTACCCCAGTGAGAATCAGTGTGTGAGGGACCCGTACCCCAGTGAGAGTCAGTGTGTGTGGGACCCGTACCCCAGTGAGAGTCAGTGTGTGTGGGACCCGTACCCCAGTGAGAGTCAGTGTGTGTGGAACCCGTACCCCAGTGAGAGTCAGTGTGTGTGGGACCCGTACCCCAGTGAGAGTCAGTGTGTGTGGAACCCGTACCCCAGTGAGAGTCAGTGTGTGTGGAACCCGTACCCCAGTGAGAGTCAGTGTGTGTGGGACCCGTACCCCAGTGAGAGTCAGTGTGTGTCGGACCCGTACCCCAGTGAGAGTCAGTGTGTGTGGGACCCGTACCTCAGTGAGAGTCAGTGTGTGTGGAACCCGTACCCCAGTGAGAGTCAGTGTGTGTGGAACCCGTACCCCAGTGAGAGTCAGTGTGTGTGGAACCCGTACCCCAGTGAGAGTCAGTGTGTGTGGGACCCGTACCCCAGTGAGAGTCAGTGTGTGTGGAAGTGTACCCCAGTGAGAGTCAGTGTGTGTGGGACCCGTACCCCAGTGAGAGTCAGTGGGTGTGGAACCCGTACCCCAGTGAGAGTCAGTGTGTGTGGGACCCGTACCCCAGTGAGAGTCAGTGTGTGTGGAAGTGTACCCCAGTGAGAGTCAGTGGGTGTGGAACCCGTACCCCAGTGAGAGTCAGTGTGTGTGGAACCCGTATCCCAGTGAGAGTCAGTGTGTGTGGGACCCGTACCCCAGTGAGAGTCAGTGTGTGTGGAACCCGTACCCCAGTGAGAGTCAGTGTGTGTGGGACCCGTACCCCAGTGAGAGTCAGTGTGTGTGGGACCCGTACCCCAGTGAGAGTCAGTGTGTGTGGGACCCGTACCCCAGTGAGAGTCAGTGTGTGTGGGACCCCTACCCCAGTGAGAGTCTGTGTGTGTGGGACCCGTACCCCAGTGAGAGTCAGTGTGTGTGGAACCCGTACCCCAGTGAGAGTCAGTGTGTGTGGAACCCGTACCCCAGTGAGAGTCAGTGAGTGTGGAACCCGTACCCCAGTGAGAGTCAGTGTGTGTGGAACCCGTACCCCAGTGAGAGTCAGTGTGTGTGGGACCCGTACCCCAGTGAGAGTCAGTGTGTGTGGAACCCGTACCCCAGTGAGAGTCAGTGTGTGTGGAACCCGTACCCCAGTGAGAGTCAGTGTGTGTGGAACCCGTACCCCAGTGAGAGTCAGTGTGTGTGGAACCCGTACCCCAGTGAGAGTCAGTGTGTGTGGAACCCGTACCCCAGTGAGAGTCAGTGTGTGTGGGACCCGTACCCCAGTGAGAGTCAGTGTGTGTGGAACCCGTACCCCAGTGAGAGTCAGTGTGTGTGGGACCCGTACCCCAGTGAGAGTCAGTGTGTGTGGGACCCGTACCCCAGTGAGAGTCAGTGTGTGTGGGACCCGTACCCCAGTGAGAGTCAGTGTGTGTGGAACCCGTTCCCCAGTGAGAGTCAGTGTGTGTGGGACCTGTACCCCAGTGAGAGTCAGTGTGTGTGGGACCCGTACCCCAGTGAGAGTCAGTGTGTGTGGAACCCGTACCCCAGTGAGAGTCAGTGTGTGTGGGACCCGTACCCCAGTGAGAGTCAGTGTGTGTGGAACCCGTACCCCAGTGAGAGTCAGTGTGTGTGGAACCCGTACCCCAGTGAGAGTCAGTGTGTGTGGAACCCGTAACCCAGTGAGAGTCAGTGTGTGTGGGACCCGTACCCCAGTGAGAGTCAGTGTGTGTGGAACCCGTAACCCAGTGAGAGTCAGTGTGTGTGGGACCCGTACCCCAGTGAGAGTCAGTGCGTATCACTATCCTAGGGAAGTTTAGATGGGTTGGTGTCTCGTGGTTGTTTTGAAGCTGAGATGAAATTTAATCATTGTAAGATATTGTTTGCTATTTTTGTCTCGTGAAATAAGGATATTTTGATTGAGTGATATCACCCAGTCTAATGTTACTTATTGGCTGTTGACTTATTAATTGTGATCTCTGTGGAATGTTGATTCTTTGAGAATGCGACTTAATCGTGATGCATCATTGTCCACCCTACAATTGTTCAAATTCCAAACACCACCTCTTCAGTTCCATTGGTTTGGATCATCTTTTTGATAATGGAAGGGATTGTGTACAGCATCAGTCTCCTTATTGAAGGAAAGATGTCCGTGTGTTGGAAGCGGCTCAGAGAAGGTTTCCCAGACTAACACCAGGAATGGGCGGGGTGTTTTATGAGGAGAGGTCGGGGAGGTTCGGTTTGTATCCGCTGGAGTTTGGGAGAGTGAGAGGCGACTCGGTGGAAACCTTTCAGATCCTGAGGGGGTTATTGACAGGGTGGATGTGGAGAGGATGTTCCCTCTTTTGGGAGAATCTGGAACCGGGGCCGCTTGTGGGGGCGGAGGGGGGCCGGGGGGCGGTGGTGGTGGGGGGGGGGGGGGGGGGGGGGGGGGCGCGGCAGGGGGGGCAGTGGGGGGCACTGTTTAAAAATAAGAAAAATAAGGTGCGACCCATTTGAGACGGAGATGATGGTGTGGGTTTGCCCTGGGTCACTGTCTATGCGGAGTCTGTATGTTCTCCTCGTGTCTGTATGGGTTTCCTCCGGGTGCTCCAGTTTCTTCCCACACTCCAGGAATGTGTGGGTTAGGTGGATTGGCCATGCTAAATTGCCCCTTAGTGTCCAAAGATGTGTAGGTTAGATGGATTGGCCATGCTAAATTGCCCCTTAGTGTCCAAAGATGTGCGGGTTAGGTGGATTGGCCATGGTAAATTGCCCCTTAGTGTCCAAAGATGTGTAGGTTAGGTGGATTGGCCATGGTAAATTGCCCCTTAGTGTCCAAAGATGTGTAGGTTAGGTGGATTGGCCATGGTAAATTGCCCCTTAGTGTCCAAAGATGTGTAGGTTAGGTGGATTGGCCATGCTAAATTGCCCCTTAGTGTCCAAAGATGTGCAGCTTGGGTGGATTGGCCATCTTTGGATTGTGGGAGTAAACCAGAGCACCCGGAGGAAACCCATGCAGACACGGGGAGAACGTGCAAACTCCACACAGACAGTGTCCCAAGCCGGGAATCGAACCTGGGTCCTTGGTGCTGTGAGGCAGCAGTGCTCACCACGATTCGTGCTGACTGCAACCTTCAGGGTACGGGGTAGATCTTGGCAATAATATCATCCTCGCAAGTTTGTGTCGATCCGCCACGATCTGTGTGAGTGAAGCGAGTGAGCTTTTTTTAATAACCTTGTCAATCTTTTGTCCAGGTTTCACCAGCGGAAATTCACTTTGTCCCCACCCTACCGATGTCTAAACAAAGAGTTGAAGCTGCTTCTGCCAGAATACTTTCCCACCCCTGGGTGTGCGAATTTCGACAGCCGAGAAGCTGCTGGGACAGCAATATTAATAACTCACTGCCGATCCAGTGACTGTTCCACCAGTTGGAATCAGCATTCCAATCTCTGCAATTTCACTAACGTCGAAAAGGTTTGTCACGATTGGCAGCGGAACCCGTAGAATCCTTTGTTGGAGGCAAAGATACCTCAGACTAGTCGTAGGTCGAAATGCACTGGTTTATTTGCACAACTGTGGGAGAGGTCCGATTCCTAACACGGTCCCAGGCCCCTCAGCAGATACAGGTTAAGAGCATATATTTATAACCCCCCCTGTCACGTCCGCAGGTTTCCCAGGCCCCTCAGGTTCCCAGGCTGTGGCTTGTCCTCCATCGTGTGAATCTTGCTGCCTTGGCGGTTTCCTCACGCTTGTCTCAAAGCCGCGACTGTTGTTGCTCTCTGTGGACACCTGTGGGGCAATCTTGTACCAACAAGTTCGCTGGCATACAGAGGTGCAGGGGGCTGTATACAACATTCATAGGTACCTGTCTAATTTTTATCAGTAAGGATATGATGAATATATATGAATGTATCATTATACAATCACAGAAGGCCTGAATGTAGGCTCCAGTGTTACACAGCAGTACATAATATTAAAGAACACAAAATGGCCACCCGCTGGGTGAGCCACATTCCTGAACAGATTAGCCAGGAAAAACATAACCTTGTATACAACAGCTGCTGCTCTTACCGGTTCGGACACGTGAAAAACAGGTTCTGCCGACACGAACACAAGTGCAATGATTCTCGCAAATCTCTCAAGCGTGACAAAAGTTCATTAACTTTCCCGTCTTCACCTCCCTCTGAGATATTTAAAGAATTAGTCGATACAAAGGCTTATCTAAACTTAGGAGATTCCTGGTTAAACTGGTTTTCCCACATTGGTGTCAGATATTTATTTGGCAGGGAAACGGACTGAGAATCTCAAGTCTGCATGCAGAGAGGTAGAAACATGGAAACGAGAAGCAGGGGGAGGCCATTCGGCCCTTCGAGCCTGCTCCGCCATTCATTGCGATCATGGCTGATCATCCAACTCAATAGCCTCATCCCCCCTTCCCCAGATTTGGTTTAATTTGGTTTGATTTATTATTGTCACATGTATTAACATACAGTGAAAAGTATTGTTTTTTGCGCGCTATACAGACAAGGAACAAAGAACAATACAGAACAGGAACAGGCCCTTCGGCCCTCCAAGCCCGCGCCGCTCCCTGGTCCAAACTAGACCATTCTTTTGTATCCCTCCATTCCCACTCCGTTCATGTGGCTATCTACATAAGTCTTAAACGTTCCCAGTGTGTCCGCCTCCACCACCTTGCCCGGCAGCGCATTCCAGGCCCCCACCACCCTCTGTGTAAAATACATCCTTCTGATATCCGTGTTAAACCTCCCCCCCTTCACCTTGAACCTATGACCCCTCGTGAACGTCACCACCGACCTGGGAAAAAGCTTCCCACCGTTCACCCTATCTATGCCTTTCATAATTTCATACACCTCTATTAGGTCACCCCTCATCCTCCGTCTTTCCAGTGAGAACAACCCCAGTTTACCCAATCTCTCCTCATAACTAAGCCCTTCCATACCAGGCAACATCCTGGTAAACCTCCTCTGTACTCTCTCTAAAGCCTCCACGTCCTTCTGGTAGTGTGGCGACCAGAACTGGACGCAGTATTCCAAATGCGGCCGAACCAACGTTCTATACAACTGCAACATCAGACCCCAGCTTTTATACTCTATGCCCCGTCCGATAAAGGCAAGCATGCCATATGCCTTCTTCACCACCTTCTCCACCTGTGACGTCACCTTCAAGGATCTGTGGACTTGCACACCCAGGTCCCTCTGCGTATCTACACCCTTTATGGTTCTGCCATTTATCGTGTAGCTCCCCCCTACGTTAGTTCTACCAAAATGCATCACTTCGCATTTATCAGGATTGAACTCCATCTGCCATTTCTTCGCCCAAATTTCCAGCCTATCTATATCCTTCTGTAGCCTCTGACAATGTTCCTCACTATGTCCAGCCAATTTTGTGTCGTCCGCAAACTCACTGATCACCCCAGTTACACCTTCTTCCAGATCGTTTATATAAATCACAAACAGCAGAGGTCCCAATACAGAGCCCTGCGCAACACCACTAGTCCCAGGCATCCAGCCGGAAAAAGACCCTTCCACTACCACCCTCTGTCTCCTGTGACCAAGCCAGTTCTCCACCCATCTAGCCACCTCCCCCTTTATCCCATGAAATCCAACCTTTTGCACCAACCTACCATGAGGTACTTTGTCAAACGCTTTACTAAAGTCCATATAGACGACATCCACGGCCCTTCCTTCGTCAACCATTCTAGTCACTTCTTCAAAAAACTCAACCAGGTTAGTGAGGCATGACCTCCCTCTCTAAGAATCCTCTCCAACAACTTCCCTACCACGGACGTCAAGCTCACCAGCCTATAATTACCCGGGTTATCCTTCCTACCCTTCTTAAATAACGGGACCACATTAGCTATCCTCCAATCCTCTGGGACCTCACCTGTGTCCAGTGACGAGACAAAGATTTGCGTCAGAGGCACAGCGATTTCATCTCTCGTCTCCCTGAGCAGCCTTGGATAGATTCCATCAGGCCCTGGGGATTTGTCAGTCTTTATATTCCCTAGAAAACCTAACAATTCCTTCCTTGTAATGGAGATTTTCTCTAACGGGTCAACACTCCCCTCCGAGACACTCCCAGTCAACACATCCCTCTCCTTTGTGAATACCGACACAAAGTATTCATTTAGGATCTCCCCTACTTCTTTGGGCTCTAAGCATAATTCCCCACTTTTGTCCCTGAGAGGTCCGATTTTTTCCCTGACAACCCTTTTGTTCCTAACGTATGAATAAAATGCCTTGGGATTGTCCTTAATCCTGTCTGCCAAGGACATTTCGTGACCCCTTTTTGCCCATCTAATTCCTCGTTTGAGTTCTTTCCTACTTTCTTTGTACTCCTCCAGAGCTCCCTCCGTTTTTAGCTGCCTGGACCTAACGTACGCCTCTCTTTTCTTTTTGACCAGTCCCTCAATTTCCCTGGTTATCCACGGTTCTCGAATCCTACCCTTCCTATCCTTCTTTTTTACAGGCACATGCTTGTCCTGTAGCCCTAACAACTGTTCCTTAAAAGACTCCCACATGCCAGATGTGGATTTACCCTCAAACAGCCTCTCCCAATCATGAGCTGCCAATTTCTGCCTAATCCCACTAAAGTTAGCCTCCCCCCAATCCAACACCTTACCCTTGGGACACCACTCATCCTTTTCCATCACTATCCTAAAGCTAACAGAATTGTGGCCACTATTTGTCACATGTTCCCCTACCGAAACTTTGAAGACCTGACCGGGCTCATTCCCCAGTACTAGGTCCAGTATAGCCCCCTCTCTAGTCGGGCTGTCCACATATTGTTCCAACGAACCCTCCTGTACACATTTTACAAATTCCTCCCCATTCAGACTCCCAGCTCTCAGCGATTTCCAGTCTATACCAGGGAAATTGAAGTCTCCCACTACAACAACCCTATTTTTCCTGCACCTATCCATTATCTCCTGACATATCCGTTCTTCCACTTCCCTTGGGCTGTTGGGGGGCCTGTAGTACACCCCCAACATAGTGACTGCGCCCTTCCTGTTTCTGAGCTCCACCCACAGTGACTCGGTACACGACCCCTCTGAATTGTCCTCCCTCTGCCCTGCTGTAATATGCTCTCTAACTAATACTGCTACTCCCCCACCTCTTTTGGCCCCTCCTCTGTCTCGTCTAAAACACTTGTACCCCGGAATATTCAGCTGCCAGTCCTGTCCCTCTTTCAACCAAGTCTCTGTCACCGCAACCACATCCAAATTCCTCGTAAGCATTAAGGCCCTAAGTTCGTCTGTCTTACCTGCTACGCTCCTTGCATTGAAGTATAAGCACTCCAGACCTCCAGGCCCAGTGAGGTCGTCCTCCCCCAGAGAACAAAGAAAAAGAACAAAGAACAATACAGCACAGGAACAGGCCCTTCGGCCCTCCAAGCCCGCGCCGCTCCCCGGTCCAGGATTGAATCCTGAATCCAGGATCCCCGCCCAATTTTCCAGCCTATCTACATACCAATATCCTATCCACCGAGCTGTCCCTCACAGCTACGATGCTTTGTTCATTACAACCTATTAACTTACCCCCACCCCCCCATTCCAGACCATGTGATCTCCAGGGAGAGGCGAAAACCCAGAGTGAAAAACACCAGGGCCAATATGGGGAAAAAAAAATCTGGGAAATTCCTCTCCGACCCCCTGAGGCGATCGAAACGAGTCCAGGAGATCACAATGGCCCTGATCGGAAAATGCTTCCCAACCCTAGTCATTTCCACTTCCATGAACACCATATGAATTCCCTGCCCCCGAGACAGGTTCCCAACTATCCGCAGTCTCGCTCTGTACTGGCACCAGCAAGATGATCATAGAATGAAGCCTTGAAACGAGAAACAAGGAACAATTAGCCCGCGCCGCTCCCTGGTCCAAACTAGACCACTCTTTTGTATCCCTCCATTCCCACTCCGGTCATATAGCTGTCTAGATAAGTCTTAAACGTTCCCAGTGTGTCCGCCTCCACCACCTTGCCCGGCAACACATTCCAGGCCCCCACGACCCTCTGTGTGAAATATGTCCTTCTGATATCTGTGTTAAACCTCCCCCCCTTCAAAGAACAAAGAACAAAGAACAGTACAGCACAGGAAACAGGCCTTCGGCCCTCCAAGCCTGTGCCGCTCCTTGGTCCAACTAGACCAATCGTTTGTATCCCTCCATTCCCAGCCTGCTCATGTGACTATCCAGGTAAGTCTTAAACGATGTCAGCGTGCCTGCCTCCACCACCCTACTTGGCAGCGCATTCCAGGCCCCCACCACCCTCTGTGTAAAAAACGTCCCTCTGATGTCTGAGTTATACTTCGCCCCTCTCAGCTTGAGCCCGTGACTCCTCGTGATCATCACCTCCGACCTGGGAAAAAGCTTCCCACTGTTCACCCTATCTATACCCTTCATAATCTTGTATACCTCTATTAGATCTCCCCTCATTCTCCGTCTTTCCAAGGAGAACAACCCCAGTCTACCCAATCTCTCCTCATAGCTAAGACCCTCCATACCAGGCAACATCCTGGTAAACCTTCTCTGCACTCTCTCTAACGCCTCCACGTCCTTCTGGTAGTGCGGCGACCAGAACTGGACGCAGTACTCCAAATGCCGCCTAACCAGCGTTCTATACAACTGCATCATCAGACTCCAGCTTTTATACTCTATACCCCGTCCTATAAAGGCAAGCATACCATATACCTTCTTCACCACCTTCTCCACCTGTGTTGCCACCTTCAAGGATTTGTGGACTTGCACACCCAGGTCCCTCTGTGTTTCTATACTCCTGATGACTCTGCCATTATTTCTTCCAAAATGCATCACTTCGCATTTATCCGGATTAAATTCCATCTGCCACCTCTCCGCCCAATTTTCCAGCCTATCTATATCCTGCTGTATTGCCCGACAATGCTCTTCGCTATCCGCAATTCCAGCCATCTTTGTGTCATCCGCAAACTTGCTGATTACACCAGTTACACCTTCTTCCAAATCATTTATATATATCACAAATAGCAGAGGTCCCAGTACAGAGCCCTGCGGAACACCACTGGTCACAGACCTCCAGCCGGAAAAAGACCCTTCGACCACTACCCTCTGTCTCCTATGGCCAAGCCAGTTCTCCACCCATCGAGCCACTTCTCCTTGTATCCCATGAGCCTTAACCTTCTTAACCAACCTGCCATGTGGGACTTTGTCAAATGCCTTACTGAAATCCATATAGACGACATCCACGGCCCTTCCTTCATCAACCGTTTTTGTCACTTCCTCAAAAAACTCCACCAAATTTGTAAGGCACGACCTCCCTCTTACAAAAACCATGCTGTCTGTCACTAATGAGATTGTTCCGTTCTAAATGCACATACATCCTGTCTCTAAGAATCCTCTCCAACAACTTCCCTACCACGGACGTCAAGCTCACCGGCCTATAATTTCCCGGGTTATCCCTGCTACCCTTCTTAAACAACGGGACCACATTCGCTATCCTCCAATCCTCAGGGACCTCACCCGTGTCCAAAGAAGCGACAAAGATTTCCGTCAGAGGCCCAGCAATTTCCTCTCTCGTCTCCCTGAGCAGTCGAGGATAGATGCCATCAGGCCCTGGGGCTTTGTCAGTTTTAATGTTCCCTAAAAAACCTAACACTTCCTCTCTCGTAATGGAGATTTTCTCTAACGGGTCAACACCTCCCTCCGAGACACTCCCGGTTAACACGCCCCTCTCTTTCGTGAATACCGATGCAAAGTATTCATTTAGGATCTCCCCTATTCCCTTGGGTTCTAAGCATAATTCCCCTCCTTTGTCCCTGAGAGGTCCGATTTTCTCCCTGACAACTCTTTTGTTCCTAACGTATGAATAGAATGCCTTAGGATTCTCCTTAATCCTGCCTGCCAAGAACATCTCGTGCCCTCTTTTTGCCCTTCTAACTCCCCGTTTGAGATCTTTCCTACTCTCTCTGTATTCCTCCAGAGCTCCATCTGTTTTCAGTTGCCTGGACTTAACGTACGCCTCCCTTTTCATTTTAATCAGATCCTCAATTTCCCTGGTTATCCACGGCTCTCGAATCCTACCTTTCCTATCTTTCCTTTTTACAGGCACATGCCTATCCTGCAGCCTTATCAATAGTTCCTTAAAAGACTCCCACATGCCAGACGCGGACTTACCCTCGAACATCCTCTCCCAATCAACATCCACCAATTCCTGCCTAATCCGGCTATAGTCAGCCTTCTCCCAATTTAGCACCCTGCCCGTAGGACAGCACTCATCCTTGTCCATTACTATCCTAAAGTTAACAGAGTTGTGGTCACTATTTGCCACATGTTCCCCTACCGAAACTTTGACGACCTGACCGGGCTCATTTCCCAGATCTAGATCCAGTATAGCCCCCTCTCTAGTCGGGCTATCTACATACTGTTCCAAAGAACCTTCCAGTACGCATTTTACAAATTCCTCCCCGTCCGGTCCCCCAGCTCGAAGCACTTTCCAGTCTGTGCCAGGGAAATTAAAGTCCCCCACTACAACAACTCTATGTTTTCTGCACCTATCCAGAATCTCCTGACATATCCTTTCCTCCACTTCCCGTGGGCTGTTGGGTGGTCTGTAGTACACCCCCAGCATAGTGACTGCACCCTTCCTGTTTCTGAGTTCCACCCACAGCGACTCAGTACATGACCCCTCTAAGTTGTCTACCCTCTGCACCGCGGTAATATGCTCCTTAACTAATATCGCTACTCCCCCACCTTTTTTAGCCCCTCCTCTGTCTCGCCTAAAACACTGATACCCCGGAATATTCAGCTGCCAGTCCTGTCCTTCTTTTAACCAAGTTTCCGTCACCGCAACCACATCCAAATTCCGCACAAGCATTAAGGCCCTAAGTTCGTCTGTTTTACCCGTTACACTCCTCGCATTGAAGCAGATGCACTCCAGACCTCCAGGCCCAGTCAGGTCCTCCTCCTCCAGAGTGCTCTTCTTCTTTGTCAGCCTTGTCCCAGCCCCAAGCTCGACCCCAGCCTCTGCACTTGTAGACCTAATATTTTGATCCCCACCCTCCTGCCATATTAGTTTAAACCCCCCCGAACTGCACTCGCAAAACTCCCAGCCAGGATATTCGTGCCCTTCTAATTTAGTTGTGACCCGTCCTTCTTGTACAGGTGCCTTCCTCTCTTGAAAACTTCCCATTGATCCAGGAATATGAATCCCTCCCTCCTGGACCAGTCCTTTAGCCAAGCATTCAATTGTACTAACTCCCTATTCCTAGCCTCACTGGCACGAGGCATTGGGAGCAGCCCAGAGATGGCCACCCTGGAGGCCCTACTTTTTAGCCTATTTCCCAACTCCCTGAATTGCTCTCGTAGGATCCCCCTGCTCTTCCTATCTACGTCATTTGCACCAATGTGTACAATGACATCCGTTTCTTTATCTTCCCCTTTTAAGATGCCTCCTATCCGCTCGGAGACATCCATTACCCCAGCACCAGGTAGGCAGACTACCATCCTGGAGTCCCGTTCGCACCCACAGAATCGCCTGTCCGTGCCTCTAACCGACGCATCCCCCACCACTATCGCTCTCCTAACCCCTCTCTTGCCTTTCCGGGCCACAGAGCCTGACTCTGTGCCAGTGACCTGGTCACTGTGACTTACCCCTGGAGTGTCATCCTCCTCCACACTATCCAAAACAATATACCTGTTTTGGAGGGGGACAACCACAGGTGAACCCTCCACTAATTGCTCACTCCCCTCCCCTCTCACACCTGTCGCCGAGCCCTTCCTATTATGAGAGACAGCCACTGGAATACTCTCTGGTACGTTACCCTTCTGACCTTTACTCCTCCTAACTGTGACCCACGGGTCTTCCTCCCGATGCCCCTGTGTAACTACTTATCATAGAAATCATAGAAACCCTACAGTACAGAAAGAGGCCATTCGACCCATCGAGTCTGCACCGACCACAATCCCACCCAGGCCCTTCCCCCATATCCACCCACTAATCCCTCTAACCTACGCATCTCAGGACTCTAAGGGGCAATTTTTTTTTAACCTGGCCAATCAACCTAACCCGCACATCTTTGGACTGTGGGAGGAAACCGGAGCACCCGGAGGAAACCCACGCAGACACGAGGAGAATGTGCAAACTCCACACAGACAGTGACCCGAGCCGGGAATCGAACCCGGGACCCTGGAGCTGTGAAGCAGCAGTGCTAACCACTGTGCTACCGTGCCGCCCATGTCTATAACTCATTGCCTATAACTCATGTCTATTTGTCTCTCATTCTCCCTGACTAGACCAAGGTCAGCAATCTGCTGCTCCAGCTCCATGACGCGGTCCCTCAGGAGCTGCAGTTCCACACACCTGGCACAAATGTGAACCTCCGGGCGGCTAGGTGTTTCCGGGAACTCCCACATCCCACACCGGAAGCACCGAACTGGCCTATCACTCATAGCTACCCTTTTCCTTTATAGGTTTGGATAAAAATAATAACTTACCCTGCTTCGCCCTTTCCGCCTAAGCCCTGTGAGCCAAAGCCCTTACAGCTCACACTCTGCTCCCCCACTCACTCCGCTGCCCGCTCCCGACACTGCCCGCTGTATACTGCGGCCTCCCAAAACTACTAAAATGTCCGCCCACGTGACCCCGCACCCGGTCTACTTCTGGTTTAAACTTAAACTTTTAAATCACTACAACCCCGCGAAAAAATAAATAATTAAGGTCGCTCCCTTACCCTTTTTGCTGCATCCATCAAACACTCCTCTCTCTCGCTCCGGATGAACAACAACTGCAACATCAGACCCCAACTTTTATACTCTATGCCCCGTCCTATAAAGGCAAGCATGCCAACTGCCTTATTCACCACCTTCTCCACCTGTGACGTCACCTTCAAGGATCTGTGGACTTGCACACCCAGGTCCCTCTGCGTATCTACACCCTTTATGGTTCTGCCATTTATCGTATAGCTCCCCCCAACGTTAGTTCTACAGGGAACGTTAGACAAAGCATACCGTTCATAGGGAAGGAAAGGAGAGGGTGCAGAATGCAGTGTTACAGTCATAGCTAGGGTGCAGAGAAAGATCAGCTGAATGCGAGGTAGGTCCATTCAAAAGTCTGACAGCAGCAGGGAAGAAGCTGTTCTTGAGTCGGTTGGTACGTGACCTCAGACTTTTGTATCTTTTTCCCGATGGAAGAAGGTGGAAGAGAGAATGTCCGGGGTGTGTGGGGTCCTTAATTATGCTGATTGCTTTGCCGAAGCAGCGGGAAGTGTAGACAGAGTCAATGGATGGGAGGCTGGTTTGCGTGATGGATTGGGCTTCATTCACGACCTTTTGTAGTTTCTTGTGGCCTTGGGTACAGGTTGACTGGGGGGGGCGGGGGGGTTTGGGGGGGGAGGGGGTTGGGAGGGGCGGGGGGGGGTGCGGGGTGACGAGACGAGGGTGAGAACCTCTGCAGGCGTGGTACATCAGTGAGACCATGCAGATGCTACAACAACGAATGAATGGACACTTTCCAGTCAGGGAACACTTCAGCAGTCACGGGCATTCAGCCTCTGATCTTCAGGTAAGCGTTCTCCAAGGCGGCCTTCACGACACACGACAGCGCAGAGTCGCTGAGCAGAGACTGATCGCCAAGTTCCGCACACATGAGGATGGCCTAAACCGGGATCTTGGGTTCATGTCACACTATCTGTCACCCCCACGACTTGCCTGGGCTTGCAAAATCTCACTAACTGTCCCGGCTGGAGACAATACACACCTCTTTAACCTGTGCTTAACCCTCTCTCCACTCACATTGTCTGTACCTGTAAAGATCTGATTACCTGTAAAGATTCGCATTCCAACCATTATTGAGTTTGTGTCTTTATATGCCCTGTTTGTGAACAGAATTCCCACTTACCTGACGAAGGAGCAGCGCTCCGAAAGCTTACGGTATTTGCTACCAAATAAACCTGTTGGAATTTAACCTGGTGTTGTGAGACTTCTTACTGTGTTTACCCCAGTCCAACGCCGGCATCTCCACATTATATTACAGAGAATAGCAGCCCCTGTGTATATTATAGAGAATAGCAGTCCCTGTGTATATTATAGAGAATAGCAGTCCCTGTGTATATTATAGAGAATAGCAGCCCCTGAGTATAATATAGAGAATAGCAGCCCCTGTGTATATTATAGAGAATAGCAGTCCCTGTGTATATTATAGAGAATAGCAGCCCCTGTGTATATTATAGAGAATAGCAGTCCCTGTGTATATTATAGAGAATAGCAGCCCCTGTGTATATTATAGAGAATAGCAGCCCCTGAGTATAATATAGAGAATAGCAGTCCCTGTGTATATTATAGAGAATAGCAGCCCCTGTGTATATTATAGAGAATAGCAGCCCCTGAGTATAATATAGAGAATAGCAGTCCCTGTGTATATTGTAGAGAATAGCAGCCCCTGTGTATATTATAGAGAATAGCAGCCCCTGTGTATATTATAGAGAATAGCAGCCCCTGAGTATAATATAGAGAATAGCAGTCCCTGTGTATATTGTAGAGAATAGCAGCCCCTGTGAATATTATAGAGAATAGCAGCCCCTGTGTATATTATAGAGAATAGCAGTCACTGTGTATATTATAGAGAATAGCAGCCCCTGTGTATATTATAGAGAATAGCAGCCCCTGTGTATATTATAGAGAATAGCAGCCCCTGTGTATATTATAGAGAATAGCAGCCCCTGAGTATAATATAGAGAATAGCAGTCCCTGTGTATATTGTAGAGAATAGCAGCCCCTGTGAATATTATAGAGAATAGCAGCCCCTGTGTATATTATAGAGAATAGCAGTCACTGTGGATATTATAGAGAATAGCAGCCCCTGTGTATATTATAGAGAATAGCAGCCCCTGTGTATATTATAGAGAATAGCAGTCCCTGTGTATATTATAGAGAATAGCAGCCCCTGTGTATATTATAGAGAATAGCAGCCCCTGTGTATATTATAGAGAATAGCAGTCCCTGTGTATATTATAGAGAATAGCAGCCCCTGTGTATATTATAGAGAATAGCAGCCCCTGTGTATATTATAGAGAATAGCAGTCCCTGTGTATACTGTAGAGAATTGCAGCCCCTGTGTATATTATAGAGAATAGCAGTCCCTGTGTATATTATAGAGAATAGCAGCCCCTGTGTATATTATAGAGAATAGCAGCCCCTGTGTATATTATAGAGAATAGCAGCCCCTGTGTATATTATAGAGAATAGCAGTCCCTGTGTATATTATAGAGAATAGCAGCCCCTGTGTATATTATAGAGAATAGCAGCCCCTGTGTATATTATAGAGAATAGCAGCCACTGTGTATATTATAGAGAATAGCAGCCCCTGTGTATATTATAGAGAAAAGCAGCCCCTGTGTATATTATAGGGAACAGCAGTCCCTGTGTATATTATAGAGAATAGCAGCCCCTGTGTATATTATAGAGAATAGCAGCCCCTGTGTATATTATAGAGAATAGCAGTCCCTGTGTATATTATAGAGAATAGCACCCCCTGTGTATATTATAGACAATAGCACCCCCTGTGTATATTATAGTGAATAGCAGTCCCTGTGTATATTATAGAGAATAGCAGTCCCTGTGTATATTATAGAGAATAGCAGTCCCTGTGTATATTATAGAGAATAGCAGTCGCTGTTTATATTATAGAGAATAGCAGTCCTTGTGGAAAATATAGAGAATAGCAGTCCTTGTGTATATTATAGAGAATAGCAGTCCCTGTGTATATTATAGAGAATAGCAGCCCCTGTGTATATTATAGAGAATAGCAGTCCCTGTGTATATTATAGAGAATAGCAGTCCCTGTGTATATTATAGAGAATAGCAGCCCCTGTGTATATTATAGTGAATTGTAGACCCTGTGTATATTATAGAGAATAGCAGTCCCTGTGTATATTAGAGAGAATAGCAGTCACTGTGTATATTATAGAGAATAGCAGTCCCTGTGTATATTATAGAGAATAGCAGCCCCTGTGTATATTATAGAGAATAGCAGCCCCTGTGTATATTATAGAGAATAGCGACCCCTGTGTATATTATAGAGAATAGCAGTCCCTGTGTATATTACAGAGAATAGCAGTCCCTGTGTATATTATAGAGAATAGCAGCCCCTGTGTATACTATAGAGAATAGCAGCCCCTGTGTATATTATAGAGAATAGCAGCCCCTGTGTATATTATAGAGAATAGCGACCCCTGTGTATATTATAGAGAATAGCAGTCCCTGTGTATATTACAGAGAATAGCAGCCCCTGTGTATATTATAGAGAATAGCAGCCCCTGTGTATATTATAGAGAATAGCAGCCCCTGTGTATATTATAGAGAATAGCAGTCCCTGTGTATATTATAGAGAATAGCAGCCCCTGTGTATATTATAGAGAAAAGCAGCCCCTGTGCATATTATAGAGAATAGCAGTCCCTGTGTATATTACAGAGAATAGCAGTCACTGTGTATATTATAGAGAATAGCAGCCCCTGTGTATATTATAGAGAATAGCAGTCCCTGTGTATATTACAGAGAATAGCAGCCCCTGTGTATATTATAGAGAATAGCAGCCCCTGTGTATATTATAGAGAATAGCAGTCCCTGTGTATATTATAGAGAATAGCAGCCCCTGTGTATATTATCGAGAATAGCGACCCCTGTGTATATTATAGAGAATAGCAGTCCCTGTGTATATTATCGAGAATAGCGACCCCTGTGTATATTATAGAGAATAGCAGTCCCTGTGTATATTATAGAGAATAGCAGCCCCTGTGTATATTATCGAGAATAGCAGTCCCTGTGTATATTATAGAGAATAGCAGCCCCTGTGTATATTATAGAGAATAGCAGCCCCTGTGTATATTATAGAGAATAGCGACCCCTGTGTATATTATAGAGAATAGCAGTCCCTGTGTATATTAGAGAATAGCGACCCCTGTGTATATTATAGAGAATAGCAGCCCCTGTGTATATTATAGAGAATAGCAGTCCCTGTGTATATTTTAGAGAATAGCGACCCCTGTGTATATTATAGAGAATAGCAGTCCCTGTGTATATTAGAGAATAGCGACCCCTGTGTATATTATAGAGAATAGCAGCCCCTGTGTATATTATAGAGAATAGCGACCCCTGTGTATATTATAGAGAATAGCAGTCCCTGTGTATATTAGAGAATAGCGACCCCTGTGTATATTATAGAGAATAGCAGCCCCTGTGTATATTATAGAGAATAGCAGCCCCTGTGTATATTAGAGAATAGCGACCCCTGTGTATATTATAGAGAATAGCGACCCCTGTGTATATTATAGAGAAAAGCAGCCCCTGTGGATATTATAGAGAATAGCAGCCCCTGTGTATATTATAGTGAATAGCAGCCCCTGTTATTATTATAGAGAATAGCAGCCCCTGTGTATATTATAGAGAATAGCAGCCCCTGTGTATATTATAGAGAATAGCAGTCCCTGTGTATATTATAGAGAAAAGCAGCCCCTGTGTATATTATAGAGAATAGCGACCCCTGTGTATATTATAGAGAATAGCGACCCCTGTGTATATTATAGAGAAAAGCAGCCCCTGTGGATATTATAGAGAATAGCAGCCCCTGTTATTATTATAGAGAATAGCTGCCTGTGTATATTATAGAGAATAGCGACCCCTGTGTATATTATAGAGAATAGCAGTCCCTGTGTATATTATAGAGAATAGCAGTCCCTGTGTATATTAGAGAATAGCGACCCCTGTGTATATTATAGAGAATAGCAGTCCCTGTGTATATTATAGAGAATAGCAGTCCCTGTGTATATTAGAGAATAGCGACCCCTGTGTATATTATAGAGAATAGCAGTCCCTGTGTATATTATAGAGAATAGCAGCCCCTGTGTATATTATAGAGAATAGCAGTCCCTGTGTATATTATAGAGAATAGCAGCCCCTGAGTATAATATAGAGAATAGCAGCCCCTGTGTATATTATAGAGAATAGCAGTCCCTGTGTATATTATAGAGAATAGCAGCCCCTGTGTATATTATAGAGAATAGCAGTCCCTGTGTATATTATAGAGAATAGCAGCCCCTGTGTATATTATAGAGAATAGCAGCCCCTGAGTATAATATAGAGAATAGCAGTCCCTGTGTATATTATAGAGAATAGCAGCCCCTGTGTATATTATAGAGAATAGCAGCCCCTGAGTATAATATAGAGAATAGCAGTCCCTGTGTATATTGTAGAGAATAGCAGCCCCTGTGTATATTATAGAGAATAGCAGCCCCTGTGTATATTATAGAGAATAGCAGCCCCTGAGTATAATATAGAGAATAGCAGTCCCTGTGTATATTGTAGAGAATAGCAGCCCCTGTGAATATTATAGAGAATAGCAGCCCCTGTGTATATTATAGAGAATAGCAGTCACTGTGTATATTATAGAGAATAGCAGCCCCTGTGTATATTATAGAGAATAGCAGCCCCTGTGTATATTATAGAGAATAGCAGCCCCTGTGTATATTATAGAGAATAGCAGCCCCTGAGTATAATATAGAGAATAGCAGTCCCTGTGTATATTGTAGAGAATAGCAGCCCCTGTGAATATTATAGAGAATAGCAGCCCCTGTGTATATTATAGAGAATAGCAGTCACTGTGGATATTATAGAGAATAGCAGCCCCTGTGTATATTATAGAGAATAGCAGCCCCTGTGTATATTATAGAGAATAGCAGTCCCTGTGTATATTATAGAGAATAGCAGCCCCTGTGTATATTATAGAGAATAGCAGCCCCTGTGTATATTATAGAGAATAGCAGTCCCTGTGTATATTATAGAGAATAGCAGCCCCTGTGTATATTATAGAGAATAGCAGCCCCTGTGTATATTATAGAGAATAGCAGTCCCTGTGTATACTGTAGAGAATTGCAGCCCCTGTGTATATTATAGAGAATAGCAGTCCCTGTGTATATTATAGAGAATAGCAGCCCCTGTGTATATTATAGAGAATAGCAGCCCCTGTGTATATTATAGAGAATAGCAGCCCCTGTGTATATTATAGAGAATAGCAGTCCCTGTGTATATTATAGAGAATAGCAGCCCCTGTGTATATTATAGAGAATAGCAGCCCCTGTGTATATTATAGAGAATAGCAGCCACTGTGTATATTATAGAGAATAGCAGCCCCTGTGTATATTATAGAGAAAAGCAGCCCCTGTGTATATTATAGGGAACAGCAGTCCCTGTGTATATTATAGAGAATAGCAGCCCCTGTGTATATTATAGAGAATAGCAGCCCCTGTGTATATTATAGAGAATAGCAGTCCCTGTGTATATTATAGAGAATAGCACCCCCTGTGTATATTATAGACAATAGCACCCCCTGTGTATATTATAGTGAATAGCAGTCCCTGTGTATATTATAGAGAATAGCAGTCCCTGTGTATATTATAGAGAATAGCAGTCCCTGTGTATATTATAGAGAATAGCAGTCGCTGTTTATATTATAGAGAATAGCAGTCCTTGTGGAAAATATAGAGAATAGCAGTCCTTGTGTATATTATAGAGAATAGCAGTCCCTGTGTATATTATAGAGAATAGCAGCCCCTGTGTATATTATAGAGAATAGCAGTCCCTGTGTATATTATAGAGAATAGCAGTCCCTGTGTATATTATAGAGAATAGCAGCCCCTGTGTATATTATAGTGAATTGTAGACCCTGTGTATATTATAGAGAATAGCAGTCCCTGTGTATATTAGAGAGAATAGCAGTCACTGTGTATATTATAGAGAATAGCAGTCCCTGTGTATATTATAGAGAATAGCAGCCCCTGTGTATATTATAGAGAATAGCAGCCCCTGTGTATATTATAGAGAATAGCGACCCCTGTGTATATTATAGAGAATAGCAGTCCCTGTGTATATTACAGAGAATAGCAGTCCCTGTGTATATTATAGAGAATAGCAGCCCCTGTGTATACTATAGAGAATAGCAGCCCCTGTGTATATTATAGAGAATAGCAGCCCCTGTGTATATTATAGAGAATAGCGACCCCTGTGTATATTATAGAGAATAGCAGTCCCTGTGTATATTACAGAGAATAGCAGCCCCTGTGTATATTATAGAGAATAGCAGCCCCTGTGTATATTATAGAGAATAGCAGCCCCTGTGTATATTATAGAGAATAGCAGTCCCTGTGTATATTATAGAGAATAGCAGCCCCTGTGTATATTATAGAGAAAAGCAGCCCCTGTGCATATTATAGAGAATAGCAGTCCCTGTGTATATTACAGAGAATAGCAGTCACTGTGTATATTATAGAGAATAGCAGCCCCTGTGTATATTATAGAGAATAGCAGTCCCTGTGTATATTACAGAGAATAGCAGCCCCTGTGTATATTATAGAGAATAGCAGCCCCTGTGTATATTATAGAGAATAGCAGTCCCTGTGTATATTATAGAGAATAGCAGCCCCTGTGTATATTATCGAGAATAGCGACCCCTGTGTATATTATAGAGAATAGCAGTCCCTGTGTATATTATCGAGAATAGCGACCCCTGTGTATATTATAGAGAATAGCAGTCCCTGTGTATATTATAGAGAATAGCAGCCCCTGTGTATATTATCGAGAATAGCAGTCCCTGTGTATATTATAGAGAATAGCAGCCCCTGTGTATATTATAGAGAATAGCAGCCCCTGTGTATATTATAGAGAATAGCGACCCCTGTGTATATTATAGAGAATAGCAGTCCCTGTGTATATTAGAGAATAGCGACCCCTGTGTATATTATAGAGAATAGCAGCCCCTGTGTATATTATAGAGAATAGCAGTCCCTGTGTATATTTTAGAGAATAGCGACCCCTGTGTATATTATAGAGAATAGCAGTCCCTGTGTATATTAGAGAATAGCGACCCCTGTGTATATTATAGAGAATAGCAGCCCCTGTGTATATTATAGAGAATAGCGACCCCTGTGTATATTATAGAGAATAGCAGTCCCTGTGTATATTAGAGAATAGCGACCCCTGTGTATATTATAGAGAATAGCAGCCCCTGTGTATATTATAGAGAATAGCAGCCCCTGTGTATATTAGAGAATAGCGACCCCTGTGTATATTATAGAGAATAGCGACCCCTGTGTATATTATAGAGAAAAGCAGCCCCTGTGGATATTATAGAGAATAGCAGCCCCTGTGTATATTATAGTGAATAGCAGCCCCTGTTATTATTATAGAGAATAGCAGCCCCTGTGTATATTATAGAGAATAGCAGCCCCTGTGTATATTATAGAGAATAGCAGTCCCTGTGTATATTATAGAGAAAAGCAGCCCCTGTGTATATTATAGAGAATAGCGACCCCTGTGTATATTATAGAGAATAGCGACCCCTGTGTATATTATAGAGAAAAGCAGCCCCTGTGGATATTATAGAGAATAGCAGCCCCTGTTATTATTATAGAGAATAGCTGCCTGTGTATATTATAGAGAATAGCGACCCCTGTGTATATTATAGAGAATAGCAGTCCCTGTGTATATTATAGAGAATAGCAGTCCCTGTGTATATTAGAGAATAGCGACCCCTGTGTATATTATAGAGAATAGCAGTCCCTGTGTATATTATAGAGAATAGCAGTCCCTGTGTATATTAGAGAATAGCGACCCCTGTGTATATTATAGAGAATAGCAGTCCCTGTGTATATTATAGAGAATAGCAGCCCCTGTGTATATTATAGAGAATAGCAGTCCCTGTGTATATTATAGAGAATAGCAGCCCCTGAGTATAATATAGAGAATAGCAGCCCCTGTGTATATTATAGAGAATAGCAGTCCCTGTGTATATTATAGAGAATAGCAGCCCCTGTGTATATTATAGAGAATAGCAGTCCCTGTGTATATTATAGAGAATAGCAGCCCCTGTGTATATTATAGAGAATAGCAGCCCCTGAGTATAATATAGAGAATAGCAGTCCCTGTGTATATTATAGAGAATAGCAGCCCCTGTGTATATTATAGAGAATAGCAGCCCCTGAGTATAATATAGAGAATAGCAGTCCCTGTGTATATTGTAGAGAATAGCAGCCCCTGTGTATATTATAGAGAATAGCAGCCCCTGTGTATATTATAGAGAATAGCAGCCCCTGAGTATAATATAGAGAATAGCAGTCCCTGTGTATATTGTAGAGAATAGCAGCCCCTGTGAATATTATAGAGAATAGCAGCCCCTGTGTATATTATAGAGAATAGCAGTCACTGTGTATATTATAGAGAATAGCAGCCCCTGTGTATATTATAGAGAATAGCAGCCCCTGTGTATATTATAGAGAATAGCAGCCCCTGTGTATATTATAGAGAATAGCAGCCCCTGAGTATAATATAGAGAATAGCAGTCCCTGTGTATATTGTAGAGAATAGCAGCCCCTGTGAATATTATAGAGAATAGCAGCCCCTGTGTATATTATAGAGAATAGCAGTCACTGTGGATATTATAGAGAATAGCAGCCCCTGTGTATATTATAGAGAATAGCAGCCCCTGTGTATATTATAGAGAATAGCAGTCCCTGTGTATATTATAGAGAATAGCAGCCCCTGTGTATATTATAGAGAATAGCAGCCCCTGTGTATATTATAGAGAATAGCAGTCCCTGTGTATATTATAGAGAATAGCAGCCCCTGTGTATATTATAGAGAATAGCAGCCCCTGTGTATATTATAGAGAATAGCAGTCCCTGTGTATACTGTAGAGAATTGCAGCCCCTGTGTATATTATAGAGAATAGCAGTCCCTGTGTATATTATAGAGAATAGCAGCCCCTGTGTATATTATAGAGAATAGCAGCCCCTGTGTATATTATAGAGAATAGCAGCCCCTGTGTATATTATAGAGAATAGCAGTCCCTGTGTATATTATAGAGAATAGCAGCCCCTGTGTATATTATAGAGAATAGCAGCCCCTGTGTATATTATAGAGAATAGCAGCCACTGTGTATATTATAGAGAATAGCAGCCCCTGTGTATATTATAGAGAAAAGCAGCCCCTGTGTATATTATAGGGAACAGCAGTCCCTGTGTATATTATAGAGAATAGCAGCCCCTGTGTATATTATAGAGAATAGCAGCCCCTGTGTATATTATAGAGAATAGCAGTCCCTGTGTATATTATAGAGAATAGCACCCCCTGTGTATATTATAGACAATAGCACCCCCTGTGTATATTATAGTGAATAGCAGTCCCTGTGTATATTATAGAGAATAGCAGTCCCTGTGTATATTATAGAGAATAGCAGTCCCTGTGTATATTATAGAGAATAGCAGTCGCTGTTTATATTATAGAGAATAGCAGTCCTTGTGGAAAATATAGAGAATAGCAGTCCTTGTGTATATTATAGAGAATAGCAGTCCCTGTGTATATTATAGAGAATAGCAGCCCCTGTGTATATTATAGAGAATAGCAGTCCCTGTGTATATTATAGAGAATAGCAGTCCCTGTGTATATTATAGAGAATAGCAGCCCCTGTGTATATTATAGTGAATTGTAGACCCTGTGTATATTATAGAGAATAGCAGTCCCTGTGTATATTAGAGAGAATAGCAGTCACTGTGTATATTATAGAGAATAGCAGTCCCTGTGTATATTATAGAGAATAGCAGCCCCTGTGTATATTATAGAGAATAGCAGCCCCTGTGTATATTATAGAGAATAGCGACCCCTGTGTATATTATAGAGAATAGCAGTCCCTGTGTATATTACAGAGAATAGCAGTCCCTGTGTATATTATAGAGAATAGCAGCCCCTGTGTATACTATAGAGAATAGCAGCCCCTGTGTATATTATAGAGAATAGCAGCCCCTGTGTATATTATAGAGAATAGCGACCCCTGTGTATATTATAGAGAATAGCAGTCCCTGTGTATATTACAGAGAATAGCAGCCCCTGTGTATATTATAGAGAATAGCAGCCCCTGTGTATATTATAGAGAATAGCAGCCCCTGTGTATATTATAGAGAATAGCAGTCCCTGTGTATATTATAGAGAATAGCAGCCCCTGTGTATATTATAGAGAAAAGCAGCCCCTGTGCATATTATAGAGAATAGCAGTCCCTGTGTATATTACAGAGAATAGCAGTCACTGTGTATATTATAGAGAATAGCAGCCCCTGTGTATATTATAGAGAATAGCAGTCCCTGTGTATATTACAGAGAATAGCAGCCCCTGTGTATATTATAGAGAATAGCAGCCCCTGTGTATATTATAGAGAATAGCAGTCCCTGTGTATATTATAGAGAATAGCAGCCCCTGTGTATATTATCGAGAATAGCGACCCCTGTGTATATTATAGAGAATAGCAGTCCCTGTGTATATTATCGAGAATAGCGACCCCTGTGTATATTATAGAGAATAGCAGTCCCTGTGTATATTATAGAGAATAGCAGCCCCTGTGTATATTATCGAGAATAGCAGTCCCTGTGTATATTATAGAGAATAGCAGCCCCTGTGTATATTATAGAGAATAGCAGCCCCTGTGTATATTATAGAGAATAGCGACCCCTGTGTATATTATAGAGAATAGCAGTCCCTGTGTATATTAGAGAATAGCGACCCCTGTGTATATTATAGAGAATAGCAGCCCCTGTGTATATTATAGAGAATAGCAGTCCCTGTGTATATTTTAGAGAATAGCGACCCCTGTGTATATTATAGAGAATAGCAGTCCCTGTGTATATTAGAGAATAGCGACCCCTGTGTATATTATAGAGAATAGCAGCCCCTGTGTATATTATAGAGAATAGCGACCCCTGTGTATATTATAGAGAATAGCAGTCCCTGTGTATATTAGAGAATAGCGACCCCTGTGTATATTATAGAGAATAGCAGCCCCTGTGTATATTATAGAGAATAGCAGCCCCTGTGTATATTAGAGAATAGCGACCCCTGTGTATATTATAGAGAATAGCGACCCCTGTGTATATTATAGAGAAAAGCAGCCCCTGTGGATATTATAGAGAATAGCAGCCCCTGTGTATATTATAGTGAATAGCAGCCCCTGTTATTATTATAGAGAATAGCAGCCCCTGTGTATATTATAGAGAATAGCAGCCCCTGTGTATATTATAGAGAATAGCAGTCCCTGTGTATATTATAGAGAAAAGCAGCCCCTGTGTATATTATAGAGAATAGCGACCCCTGTGTATATTATAGAGAATAGCGACCCCTGTGTATATTATAGAGAAAAGCAGCCCCTGTGGATATTATAGAGAATAGCAGCCCCTGTTATTATTATAGAGAATAGCTGCCTGTGTATATTATAGAGAATAGCGACCCCTGTGTATATTATAGAGAATAGCAGTCCCTGTGTATATTATAGAGAATAGCAGTCCCTGTGTATATTAGAGAATAGCGACCCCTGTGTATATTATAGAGAATAGCAGTCCCTGTGTATATTATAGAGAATAGCAGTCCCTGTGTATATTAGAGAATAGCGACCCCTGTGTATATTATAGAGAATAGCAGTCCCTGTGTATATTATAGAGAATAGCAGCCCCTGTGTATATTATAGAGAATAGCAGCCCCTGTGTATATTATAGAGAATAGCAGCCCCTGTGTATATTATAGAGAATAGCAGCCCCTGTGTATATTATAGAGAATAGCAGCCCCTGTGTATATTAGAGAATAGCGACCCCTGTGTATATTATAGAGAATAGCGACCCCTGTGTATATTAGAGAATAGCGACCCCTGTGTATATTATAGAGAATAGCGACCCCTGTGTATATTATAGAGAAAAGCAGCCCCTGTGGATATTATAGAGAATAGCAGTCCCTGTGTATATTATAGAGAATAGCAGTCCCTGTGTATATTATAGAGAATAGCAGCCCCTGTGTATATTATAGTGAATAGCAGTCCCTGTTATTATTATAGAGAATAGCAGTCCCTGTGTATATTATAGAGAATAGCAGTCCCTGTGTATATTAGAGAATAGCGACCCCTGTGTATATTATAGAGAATAGCAGTCCCTGTGTATATTATAGAGAATAGCAGCCCCTGTGTATATTAGAGAATAGCGACCCCTGTGTATATTATAGAGAATAGCAGTCCCTGTGTATATTATAGAGAATAGCAGCCCCTGTGTATATTATAGAGAATAGCAGCCCCTGTGTATATTATAGAGAATAGCAGCCCCTGTGTATATTATAGAGAATAGCAGCCCCTGTGTATATTATAGAGAATAGCAGCCCCTGTGTATATTAGAGAATAGCGACCCCTGTGTATATTATAGAGAATAGCGACCCCTGTGTATATTAGAGAATAGCGACCCCTGTGTATATTATAGAGAATAGCGACCCCTGTGTATATTATAGAGAAAAGCAGCCCCTGTGGATATTATAGAGAATAGCAGTCCCTGTGTATATTATAGAGAATAGCAGTCCCTGTGTATATTATAGAGAATAGCAGTCCCTGTTATTATTATAGAGAATAGCTGCCTGTGTATATTATAGAGAATAGCGACCCCTGTGTATATTATAGAGAATAGCAGTCCCTGTGTATATTATAGAGAATAGCAGTCCCTGTGTATATTAGAGAATAGCGACCCCTGTGTATATTATAGAGAATAGCAGTCCCTGTGTATATTATAGAGAATAGCAGCCCCTGTGTATATTAGAGAATAGCGACCCCTGTGTATATTATAGAGAATAGCAGCCCCTGTGTATATTATAGTGAATAGCAGTCCCTGTTATTATTATAGAGAATAGCACCCCCTGTGTATATTACAGAGAATAGCAGTCCCTGTGTATATTACAGAGAATAGCAGCCCCTGTGTATATTAGAGAATAGCGACCCCTGTGTATATTATAGAGAATAGCAGCCCCTGTGTATATTATAGAGAATAGCAGTCCCTGTGTATATTATAGAGAATAGCAGCCCCTGTGTATATTATAGAGAATAGCGACCCCTGTGTATATTATAGAGAAAAGCAGCCCCTGTGTATATTATAGAGAATAGCAGTCCCTGTGTATATTACAGAGAATAGCAGCCCCTGTGTATATTATAGAGAAAAGCAGTCCCTGTGTATATTACAGAGAATAGCAGCCCCTGTATATATTATAGAGAATAGCAGTCACTGTGTATATTATAGAGAAAAGCAGCCCCTGTGTATATTATAGAGAAAAGCAGTCCCTGTGTATATTACAGAGAATAGCAGCCCCTGTGTATATTATAGAGAATAGCAGCCCCTGTGTATATTATAGAGAAAAGCAGCCCCTGTGTATATTATAGAGAATAGCAGCCCCTGTGTATATTACAGAGAATAGCAGCCCCTGTGTATATTATAGAGAATAGCAGTCACTGTGTATATTATAGAGAATAGCAGCCCCTGTGTATATTATAGAGAATAGCAGCCCCTGTGTATATTATAGAGAATAGCAGCCCCTGTGTATATTATAGAGAATAGGAGCCCCTGTGTATATTATAGAGAATAGCAGTCCCTGTGTATATTATAGAGAATAGCAGCCCCTGTGTATATTATAGAGAATAGCAGTCGCTGTGTATATTATAGAGAATAGCAGCCCCTGTGTATATTATAGAGAATAGCAGTCGCTGTGTATATTATAGAGAATAGCGACCCCTGTGTATATTATAGAGAATAGCAGTCGCTGTGTATATTATAGAGAATAGCAGTCGCTGTGTATATTATAGAGAATAGCAGCCCCTGTGTATATTATAGAGAATAGCGACCCCTGTGTATATTATAGAGAATAGCAGTCCCTGTGTATATTATAGAGAATAGCAGTCCCTGTGTATATTATAGAGAATAGCAGTCGCTGTGTATATTATAGAGAATAGCAGTCCCTGTGTATATTATAGAGAATAGCAGTCCCTGTGTATATTATAGAGAATAGCGACCCCTGTGTATATTATAGAGAATAGCAGCCATGTGTATATTATAGAGAATAGCAGCCCCTGTGTATATTATAGTGAATAGGAGCCCATGTGTCTCTTATAGAGAATAGCAGCCCCTGTGTATATTATAGAGAATAGGAGCCCCTGTGTATATTATAGAGAATAGCAGCCCCTGTGTATATTATAGAGAATAGCAGCCCCTGTGTATATTACAGAGAATAGCAGCCCCTGTGTATATTATAGAGAATAGCAGTCCCTGTGTATATTATAGAGAATAGCAGTCCCTGTGTATATTATAGAGAATAGCAGTCCCTGTGTATATTATCGAGAATAGCAGTCACTGTGTCTATTATAGAGAAAAGCAGCCCCTGTGTATATTATAGAGAAAAGCAGTCCCTGTGTATATTACAGAGAATAGCAGCCCCTGTGTATATTATAGAGAATAGCAGCCCCTGTGTATATTATAGAGAAAAGCAGCCCCTGTGTATATTATAGAGAAAAGCAGTCCCTGTGTATATTACAGAGAATAGCAGCCCCTGTGTATATTATAGAGAATAGCAGCCCCTGTGTATAGTATAGAGAATAGCAGCCCCTGTGTATATTATAGAGAATAGCAGCCCCTGTGTATATTATAGAGAAAAGCAGCCCCTGTGTATATTATAGAGAAAAGCAGTCCCTGTGTATATTACAGAGAATAGCAGCCCCTGTGTATATTATAGAGAATAGCAGCCCCTGTGTATATTATAGAGAATAGCAGCCCCTGTGTATATTATAGAGAATAGCAGTCCCTGTGTATATTATAGAGAATAGCAGCCCCTGTGTATATTACAGAGAATAGCAGCCCCTGTGTATATTATAGAGAATAGCAGCCCCTGTGTATATTATAGAGAAAAGCAGCCCCTGTGTATATTATAGAGAAAAGCAGCCCCTGTGTATATTATAGAGAATAGCAGCCCCTGTGTATATTATAGAGAATAGCAGCCCCTGTGTATATTATAGAGAATAGCAGCCCCTGTGTATATTATAGAGAATAGCAGTCCCTGTGTATATTATAGAGAATAGCAGTCCCTGTGTATATTATAGAGAATAGCAGTCCCTGTGTATATTATAGAGAATAGCAGCCCCTGTGTATATTACAGAGAGTAGCAGCCCCTGTGTATATTATAGAGAATAGCAGTCCTTGTGTATATTATAGAGAATAGCAGCCCCTGTGTATATTACAGAGAGTAGCAGCCCCTGTGTATATTATAGAGAATAGCAGCCCCTGTGTATATTACAGAGAATAGCAGTCCTTGTGTATATTATAGAGAATAGCAGCCCCTGTGTATATTACAGAGAATAGCAGTCCTTGTGTATATTATAGAGAATAACAGTCCCTGTGTATATTATAGAGAATAGCAGCCCCTGTGTATATTATAGAGAATAGCAGCCCCTGTGTATATTATAGAGAATAGCAGCCCCTGTGTATATTATAGAGAATAGCAGTCCCTGTGTATATTATAGAGAATAGCAGTCCCTGTGTATATTATAGAGAATAGCAGCCCCTGTGTATATTATAGAGAATAGCAGTCCCTGTGTATATTATAGAGAGTAGCAGCCCCTGTGTATATTATAGAGAATAGCAGTCCCTGTGTATATTATAGAGAATAGCAGTCCCTGTGTATATTATAGAGAATAGCAGCCCCTGTGTATATTATAGAGAATAGCAGTCACTGTGTATATTATAGAGAATAGCAGCCCCTGTGTATATTATAGAGAATAGCAGTCCCTGTGTATATTATAGAGAATAGCAGCCCCTGTGTATATTATAGAGAATAGCAGCCCCTGTGTATATTATAGAGAATAGCAGCCCCTGTGTATATTATAGAGAATAGCAGTCCCTGTGTATATTATAGAGAATAGCAGCCCCTGTGTATATTATAGTGAATTGTAGACCCTGTGTATATTATAGAGAATAGCAGTCCCTGTGTATATTAGAGAGAATAGCAGTCGCTGTGTATATTATAGAGAATAGCAGCCCCTGTGTATATTATAGAGAATAGCAGCCCCTGTGTATATTATAGTGAATTGTAGACCCTGTGTATATTATAGAGAATAGCAGTCCCTGTGTATATTATAGAGAATAGCAGCCCCTGTGTATATTAGAGAGAATAGCAGTCTCTGTGTATATTATAGAGAATAGCAGTCCCTGTGTATATTATAGAGAATAGCAGCCCTTGTGTATATTATAGAGAATAGCAGTCCCTGTGTATATTATAGAGAATAGCAGCCCCTGTGTATATTATAGAGAATAGCAGTCGCTGTGTATATTATAGAGAATAGCAGTCCCTGTGTATATTATAGAGAATAGCAGCCCCTGTGTATATTATAGTGAATTGTAGACCCTGTGTATATTATAGAGAATAGCAGCCCCTGTGTATATTATAGAGAATAGCAGCCCCTGTGTATATTATAGTGAATTGTAGACCCTGTGTATATTATAGAGAATAGCAGCCCCTGTGTATATTATAGTGAATTGTAGACCCTGTGTATATTATAGAGAATAGCAGCCCCTGTGTATATTATAGAGAATAGCAGCCCCTGTGTATATTATAGAGAATAGCAGTCCCTGTGTATATTATAGAGAATAGCAGCCCCTGTGTATATTATAGAGAATAGCAGTCCCTGTGTATATTATAGAGAATAGCAGCCCTGTGTATATTATAGAGAATAGCAGTCCCTGTGTATATTGTAGAGAATAGCAGCCCCTGTGTATATTATAGAGAATAGCAGACCCTGTGTATATTATAGAGAATAGCAGCCCCTGTGTATATTATAGTGAATTGTAGACCCTGTGTATATTATAGTGAATTGTCGACCCTGTGTATATTATCGGGAGGGTTGAATGGCCTAACACTATACGGCAATTAATTTAACAGCGTGTCTTATCTATTAACTGCTAATCTTTGAGTGGTTAGCAGTTATCCGCTACAACCACAAATCACCATGGCTGTTACTGTCACGGGCAAGCAACAGATCTGAGTCGCTTTGACCAATCGGAATTGAGAATCCTCACTGAGGCAGAAACAGCAATTCTGTATCTTGGATTCACGCTCCAATCTTGGGCAGGAAACAAGTCGGAGAGAGACTGAAGGAACGGCAACCCAGTCGGAATAGTAAAATCGAAGTTTTATTGCAACTTGAATTCATATCAGGGATCAGAAAAAAAGCATTTACATTTAGACGGCATTAGGCTCCACACTTGAAAAAAATAAGTTCCTTTTTTCAGGGCTACAGAGGTTGTTTGGCAGTACCCAAGTCATCTGGCTTTGATTAAAAATTCACTCGCAACAGAATACATCTCGGTCTCAGTATTCAGACGGCATGAAGCTCCGCACTTATAAAATTAACTTCATTTTTTTCAGGAGTGGTTGTTTGACAGAACCCAATCTTTCGTGTGCTCTTTAAAATTGCACTCGCAACAGAATGCATCCAAGTCTATATATGGCTTGACGTTTAGGTTGTGTCTGTAGAAATGGTGATAGCCCTCTCACCCCCCTCCCCCACCTCCTCCCACTCCCCCCCCCCTCCACCCACTCATCAACCCCCTGCTCTTACCACCACTGCCCCAAACTTGATTTGACTTCTGTATTGGTATACAGAAGTATTGTTTCCTGCGCACTATACAGACAAAGCATACCGTTCACAGAGAAGGAAACGACAGAGTGCAGAATGTAGTGTTACAGGCATAGCTAGGGGTGGAGAGAAAGATCAACTCAATGCGAGGGGGGTCCATTCAAAAGTCTGACAGCAGCAGGGAAGAAGCTGTTCTTGAGTCGGTTGGTACGTGACCTCAGACTTGTATCTTTTACCTGGCGGAAGAAGGTGGAAGAGAGAATGTCCGGGGAGCGTGGTGTCCTTAATTATGCTGGCTGCTTTTCCCGAGGCAGCGGGAAGTGTAGACAGAGTCAATGGATGGGAGGCTGGTTTGCGTGATGGATTGGGCTACATTCATGACCTTTTGTAGTTCCTTGCAGTCTTGGGCAGAGCAGGAGCCCCAGACCAAGCTGTGATACAACCAGAAAGAATGCTTTCTATGGTGCATCTGTAAAAGTTGGTGAGAGTCGTAGCTGACATGCCAAATTTCCTTAGTCTCCTGAGAAAGTAGAGGCGTTGGTGGGGCTTTCTTAACTATAGTGTCGGCGTGGGGGGACCAGGACAGGTTGTTGGTGATCTGGACACCTAAAAACTTGAAGCCCTCGACCCTTTCTACCTCGGGTACAAACTGGTATCTCCGGGTTTGCTGACAAGATTGTGGTGCCGAGATCCGTGTGAAACCAAGCAGGGGTGAATGGGAGACTGATTTGTGGAGTTCCCGCGTGAAACTGCGCACGTGCAGAATCTGGCTCTCTCTCGCAATGTGGAGATGCCGGCGTTGGACTGGGGTAAACACAGTAAGAGTTTTAACAACACCAGGTTAAAGTCCAACAGGTTTATTTGGTAGCAAATACCATTAGCTGCTCCTTCGTCAGATGGAGTGGAAATCTGCTCTCAAACAGGGCACAGGGACACAGAAATCAAGTTACAGAATACTGATTAGAATGCGAATCCCTACAGCCAACCAGGTCTTAAAGATACAGACAATGTGAGTGGAGGGAGCATTAGGCACAGGTTAAAGAGATGTGTATTGTCTCCAGACAGGACAGCCAGTGAGATTCTGCAAGCCCAGGAGGCAAGCTGTGGGGGTTACTGATAATGTGACATAAATCCAACATCCCGGTTTAGGCCGTCCTCATGTGTGCGGAACTTGGCGATCAGTTTCTGCTCAGCGACTCTGCGCTGTCGTGTGTCGTGAAGGCCGCCTTGGAGAACGCTTACCCGAAGATCAGAGGCTGAATGCCCGTGACTGCTGAAGTGCTTCCCCACAGGAAGAGAACAGTCTTGCCTGGTGATTGTCGAGCGGTGTTCATTCATCCGCTGTCGTAGCGTCTACATGGTTTTCAGACGCTATGACAACGGATGAATGAACACCGCTCCACAATCACCAGGCAAGACTGTTCTCTTCCTGTGGGGGAACACTTCAGCAGTCACGGGCATTCAGCCTCTGATCTTCGGGTAAGCGTTCTCCAAGGCGGCCTTCACGACACACGACAGCGCAGAGTCGCTGAGCAGAAACTGATAGCCAAGTTCCGCACACATGAGGACGGCCTAAACCGGGATGTTGGGTTTATGTCACATTATCAGTAACCCCCACAGCTTGCCTCCTGGACTTGTAGAATCTCACTAGCTGTTCTGTCTGGAGACAATACACATCTCTTTAACCTGTGCTTAATGCTCCCTCCACTCACATTGTCTGTACCTTTAAGATCTGGCTGGCTGTAGGGATTCGCATTCTAATCAGTATTCTGTAACTTGATTTTGTGTCTCTGTGCCCTGTTTGGACACAGTAAGAAGTCTCACAACACCAGGTTAAAGTCCAACAGGTTTATTTGGTAGCAAATACCATAAGCTTTCGGAGCACTGCTCCTTCGTCATATCCACTCCATCTGACGAAGGAGCAGCGCTCCGAAAGCTAATGGTATTTGCTACCAAATAAACCTGTTGGACTTTAACCTGGTGTTGTGAGACTTCTTACTGTGCCCACCCCAGTCCAACGCCGGCATCTCCACACCCTGTTTGAGAGCAGATTTCTACTCCATCTGACGAAGGAGCAGCGCTCCGAAAGCTTATGGTATTTGCTACCAAATAAACCTGTTGGACTTTAACCTGGTGTTGTGAGACTTCTTACTGTGCTCACCCCAGTCCAACGCCGGCATCTCCACACCCTGTTTGAGAGCAGATTTCTACTCCATCTGACGAAGGAGCAGCGCTCCGAAAGCTTATGGTATTTGCTGCCAAATAAACCTGTTGGACTTTAACCTGGTGTTGTTAACACTCTTACTCTCTCTTGCAAGCGCAGTGAGGTACAGAGAGGGACAAATAAGTTGAAATTCAGATGGCGGGGTGTGGGGGAAGGGGGGTGGGGGCGCAGTACAACAGGCTGCCGTTCACCATCACCTTTGGGGGCACATCTCACCCCCACCGCTGGGTGCTTTTCTTTGCCGATGTGAGACCCGGTTTGAGGTGGGTCAGCAGAGGAGAGTGGCCGTGATGGCGGCCGCCAAGACCACGGCCGCACCGGAGATTGCTAAACCCGGACCCCCGTTTGGGATCTCGCTCGAGCACTTTCCGACGTTCCCGAGCCAGTCCACGCCCACCAGCTCCACTCCCGGGAAACAGCAGCTGGAAGAGTACGTGACTCGAGTCACCGTCTGCCCACCCCCTTGTGTCACCTCGCGAGCCATTGTGCCATTGCCACGGCGGGCAAAGATGGAAAGAGGAGCCGTGCTGTTGCTAAGGAATCTGACGCTGAGGGTCCAGTTTTGTAGGCCGCACTGCTCCGGGGGGCCCTCCGGGCACTCGGTGCTCCTGGACAGGATGTCACAGGTCGGTGGGGTCAGGTTCTCCTCCTGTTGACACAGCGGGGGACAGAAGCATTGTCAAAACCCAGTGATCAAGAAGGAGGCGCAAATACTCACCGAGAAGACGCCCATTCGCCGAGGGATCCGTCTGGCTCCCAGAACCGTAACCCGATTGGAAACAGGAGGAGACCATTCAGCCCCTTGAACCTCTTCTCTGCATTCTACCCCATCATGGCTGATCATCCATCCCTATACCACATTCCCACCCACTTGCTCAGCCCCCCCCATTAATCCGTCAAACTCCCCCCAAGGCCCGGAATATTCCCGGAGACGGAGCGCCCCAACTTCGAGAATTCCAAAGATTCCCAGGTCCTCAGAGAGAGTTCGTTTCATCTCAACTCAGTTCAAAATGGCCACCCCTGACCCTGGAACAGTTACATCCCTCACGGTCCAGGCACTCCAGACATGGGAGAGGCCGTGTGGAGTCAAGCAGGGGTGACCAGGGTCGGTGGGGGGGGGGGGGGATGGGGCCTTTAATACAGATCCCCACCTCATTCTCCTCAATCCCAAGAGAACGTAAACACATTCTCCTCAATCTCTCAGCATGGGACAACCCCCTCCTCCACCCGTCAACCCAGGGATCGGTCTGGTGAATCCCCCTCTCACTCCCTCAGCACTGACCCTCTGACAGTGCGGCACTCCCTCAGTACTGACCCTCTGACAGTGCGGCACTCCCTCAGTACTGACCCTCTGACAGTGCGGCACTCCCTCAGTACTGACCCTCTGACAGTGCGGCACTCCCTCAGTACTGACCCTCTGACAGTAACGCACTCCCTCAGCACTGACCCTCTGACAGTGCGGCACTCCCTCAGTACTGACCCTCTGACAGTGCGGCACTCCCTCAGCACTGACCCCCTGACAGTGCGGCACTCCCTCAGTACTGACCCTCTGACAGTGCGGCACTCCCTCAGCACTGACCCTCTGACAGTGTGGCACTCCCTCAGCACTGACCCTCTGACAGTGTGGCACTCCCTCAGCACTGACCCTCTGACAGTGCGGCACTCCCTCAGTACTGACCCTCTGACAGTGCGGCACTCCCTCAGTACTGACCCTCTGACAGTGCGGCACTCCCTCAGTACTGACCCTCTGACAGTGCGGCATTCCCTTAGCACAGACCCTCTGACAGAGTGGCACTCCCTCAGTACTGACTCTCTGGCAGTGCGGCACTCCCTCAGTACTGACCCTCTGACAGTGCGGCACACCCTCAGCACTGACCCTCTGACAGTGCGGCACTCCCTCAGCACTGACCCTCTGACAGTGCGACACTCCCTCAGCACTGACCCTCTGACAGTGCGACACTCCCTCAGTACTGACCCTCTGACAGTGCGGCACTCCCTCAGCACTGACCCTCTGACAGTGCGACACTCCCTCAGCACTGACCCTCTGACAGTGCGGCACTCCCTCAGCACTGACCCTCTGACAGTGCGACACTCCCTCAGCACTGTCCCTCTGACAGTGCAGCACTCCCTCAGCACTGACCCTCTGACAGTGCGGCACTCCCTCAGCACTGACCCTCTGACAGTGCGGCACTCCCTCAACACTGACCCTCTGACAGTGCGGCACTCCCTCAGCACTGACCCTCTGACAGTGCGGCACTCCCTCAGCACTGACCCTCTGACAGTGCGGCACTCCCTCAGCACTGACCCTCTGACAGTGCGGCACTCCCTCAGCACTGACCCTCTGACAGTGCGGCACTCCCTCAGTACTGACCCTCTGACAGTGCGGCACTCCCTCAGTACTGACCCTCTGACAGTGCAGCACTCCCTCAGCACTGACCCTTTGACAGTGCGGCACTCCCTCAGCACTGACCCTCTGACAGTGCGGCACTCCCTCTGTACTGACCCTCTGACAGTGCGGCACTCCCTCAGCACTGACCCTCTGACAGTGCGGCACTCCCTCAGCACTGACCCTCTGACAGTGCGAAATTAACATTGCCCAGGAGTGGTGTTTCAGTGTTAACCTGGAACCCACCTTTGGATCCAGGTCTGCGCACATATGGGAATAGTCGATCGACATCACCGCACCGTTTTGAACATTATCTTACCTGACTGACGACTGTCAGCTCAAGAATGCTGTAACTGAGTTCATTTCCTGCTGTCGCCTGAACTGTGAGGGTCACAACTGTCCCTGGTTCTGTCTCCTTTGGCACTGAAATGATGCTTTTGCGTTCTGTTGACTGGTTCGTATCAATAAACACACTGAGAGAGTGAAATAGAAGGAAAGGGAGTGAGGGATTGATTATTCACATCCTTTTATAAACGTGATGATAACATGCTATCAACATATTTTTTGTTTAAGGGGACTGTTTAAAAAATCAGTTTCATCCTCCAGGCAGTCGGTATGTCTGGAAGGACTGCCGCTCAGATACTGGGAGAACAAAATAATTACTAATTTTAGCATGAGGATAGAGCGAATGGACTTTTGTTTGTCGATATAGAATTCACCCCCAGGGTTACCGATTCGTTGGATTGACAGCGTCATGTGATCAATTGGTTAATGGGAGGAGCTAGGTTGGTGGCAGAGCTTTGGGGCGGCACAGCAGTTACACCTGCTGCCTCACAGAGCCAGCGGCCCAGGTTCGATTCCCGGTTTGGGTCACTGTCTGTGTGGAGTTTGCACATCCTCCCTGTGTCTGCGTGGGTTTCCCCCGGGTGCTCCGGTTTCCTCCCACACTCCAAAGATGACTGCTCAGGTGCATCGACCATGTTAAATTCTCCCTCAGTGTACCCGAACAGGCGCCGGAGTGTGGAGACTAGGGGATCTTCACAGTAACTTCATTGCAGTGTTAATGTCAGCCTATTTGTGACTAATAATTTCGAGAGTGATGAAATATTCTATTTTTGTTGTTAATGAGTGGGAATTATATTTATCGAAACAGCATTCCATTAGAATGGTGTTTTATTCGGGTTGTGAATAGTTTAGTTAACCTGTTCACTGTGAGTTAGATAAATAAAGTGTTACTTGTTGATTTTACAGAGAGTCTCAGGGAGTTATTCTGTATTTAACCACTAGAGGCTGCTGAAGAGCCGATCGTACCCCTTCTCACACTCACTTGAACAGATTATGAGGTGAGGTACTCCTCTCTGAGTGGCTAAGTGTTAGTTCTTAGAGAGGGGGGATGAACTTCCCCTTCATAACATTAGTAATAGGGAGGTTTCTCAAGGGCAAAAAATTAAAATGGATGCATTATAATGTTTTTTTACACTTCATTTTACGGGCCTCACTGGCTGGGCCCAGCATTTATTGCCCTCCCGAGGTGCCCGAGGGCAGTTGAGAGTCAACCACATTGCTGTGGCTCTGGAGTCACATGTAGGCCAGACCGGGTCAGGACGGCAGATTTCCTTCCCCAAAGGGTGGGTTTTCCCGACAATCGACAATGGGTCATCAGTAAATCCTTAATTCCGGATATTTTTTATTGAATTCAAATTCCACCATCTGCCGTGGTGGGATTCGAACCTGGGTCCCCCCCCCAGAGCATTACCCTGGGGATTACTAGTCTGGGTGACAGTGCTACTGGGCCACTGTATCCCCCAGAAATATGTGTCCACTCTTCCAGGAAGAATGGAAGATCAGGACTTTATTTAAATGAAGAGTGTGGAACCGATTCTTTGTATCCTCCTTGCAGCTCACTCTCCCGCCAATTCTTGGAAGCTCGGCCGATGTGGTAGGAAAGCGGTAAGCCCCCCCCCTCTCACCCAGGTACCGGAACAGATGGGCAATCTCAGCAACCACTCACGTCACAGGTTGGGACTTGACGAGATTCTGGTCATCTGTGATACGGATTTGATAGTGGGCGGGATTCCCGGTGTTCGTGACAGTGAAGGAGACATGAGCGCTGGAGCCCGCCTTGACCGAGGGATCTGCGGTGACCTGTAACGTCCACGGCAAGAGACAAAGTTAGACTGGAACCCACAACTCTCACCAACTTTTACAGATGCACCATAGAAAGCATTCTTTCTGGCTGTATCACAGCTTGGTATGGCTCCTGCTCTGCCCAAGACCACAAGGAACTACAAAGGGTCGTGAATGTAGCCCAATCCATCACGCAAACCAGCCTCCCATCCATTGACTCTGTCTACACTTCCCGCTGCCTCGGCAAAGCAGCCGGCATAATTAAGAACCCCATGCGCCCCGGACATTCTCTCTTCCACCTTCTTCCATTGGGAAAAAGATACAAAAGTCTGAGGTCACGTACCAACCGACTCAAGAACAGCTTCTTCCCTGCTGCCGTCAGACTTTTGAATGGACCGACCTCGCATTAAGTTGATCTTTCTCTACACCCTAGCTATGACTGTAACACTACATTCTGCACTCTCTCTTTTCCTTCTCTATGAACAGTATACTTTGTCTGTATAGCGCGCAGGAAACAATACTTTTCACTGTCTGTTCATACATGTGATAATAATAAATCAAATCAAAAAACCCTTCCCATGAGGCCATCGCATCGACACGGCCAATTTGATATTGCGCGAGGGTATTGATTGGATGAGTGCAGGTCAGAATGGCGGGGGTTGGGAGGAGGTGTCTGGGGGACGGTGGGAAGGGCATTACAGAAGGTGTCAAGGTGCGCTGTCCTTTATTGCGTAGGGACTGGATTATGAGAGGGATTGAGCCTTGTTGCTTATCTACTAACATTCAGTGAGAGCATGCCCGGAGTATTCTGCGGAGGGTTGGCCGGATAACCTGATGAAGGGTATACAATCATCCGAGGGAGCGAGAGGAGGTACACCAGGCCGATGGGGTAACAGGGGAAGAGGGGGGAGTTGCCCCACGCAGAGAGAGGGCGAAGAATGTGACAACGTTTTTTGGCGGATTTGAAGGATGCGAGGGGAATCTCATGGCAATGTCCCAGAGGGTTCGACAAGCTCGATACTGAGAGGCTGTTTTCCCCCCTTCCTCAACCCCACAAACCATTCCCCCCTCACCCACTGGAACTGTGGGGGAGGAGGAGGGAGGTGCAGAGGGGGCAAGACCAAGGTGAGGGGGCGGCCATTTTGGACTGAGATCAGGAGAAATGTCTTTGCGTTTGGATCTTTGGAATTCTCCAGCCCGAGGGATGGGAACACTCCGTTACTGAGAATATTTCGGACTGGAAGATCCAGGAATTGTTGGCTCTGAAGAGGAGGGGGGGGGAAAGTAGGATTGAGAGAGGAGATCAGGATGGATGGGGGGAAGCTTTACTCTGTATCTAACCCCGTGCGGTACCTGTCCTGGGAGTGTTTGATGGGGACAGTGTAGAGGGAGCTTTAATCTGTATCTAACCCCGTGCTGTACCTGTCCTGGGAGTGTTTGATGGGGGACAGTGTAGGGGGAGCTTTACTCTGTATCTAACCCCGTGCTGTACCTGTCCTGGGAGTGTTTGATGGGGGACAGTGTAGAGGGAGCTTTACTCTGTATCTAACCCCGTGCTGTACCTGTCCTGGGAGTGTTTGATGGGGACAGTGTCGAGGGAGCTTTACTCTGTATCTAACCCCGTGCTGTACCTGTCCTGGGAGTGTTTGATGGGGGACAGTGTAGAGGGAGCTTTACTCTGTATCTAACCCTGTGTTGTACCTGTCCAGGGAGTGTTTGATGGGGACAGTGTAGGGGGAGCTTTACTCTGTATCTAACACCGTGCTGTACCTGTCCTGGGAGTGTTTGATGGGGACAGTGTAGAGGGAGCTTTACTCTGTATCTAACACCGTGCTGTACCTGTCCTGGGAGTGTTTGATGGGGACAGTGTAGAGGGAGCTTTACTCTGTATCTAACCCTGTGTTGTACCTGTCCTGGGAGTGTTTGATGGGGACAGTGTAGGGGGAGCTTTACTCTGTATCTAACCCCGTGCTGTACCTGTCCTGGGAGTGTTTGATGGGGACAGTGTAGAGGGAGCTTTACTCTGTATCTAACCCCATGCTGTACCTGTCCTGGGAGTGTTTGATGGGGGACAGTGTAGAGGGAGCTTTACTCTGTATCTAACCCCGTGCTGTACCTGTCCTGGGAATGTTTGATGGGGACAGTGTAGAGGGAGCTTTACTCTGTATCTAACCCTGTGCTGTACCTGTCCTGGGAGTGTTTGATGGGGGACAGTGTAGAGGGAGCTTTACTCTGTATCTAACCCCGTGCTGTACCTGTCCTGGGAGTGTTTGATGGGGACAGTGTAGAGGGAGCTTTACTCTGTATCTAACCCCGTGCTGTACCTGTCCTGGGAGTGTTTGATGGGGACAGTGTAGAGGGAGCTTTACTATGTATCTAACCCCGTGCTGTCCCTGTCCTGGGAGTGTTTGATGGGGACAGTGCAGAGGGAGCTTTACTCTGTATCTAACCCCGTGCTGTACCTGTCCTGGGAGTGTTTGATGGGGGACAGTGTAGAGGGAGCTTTACTCTGTATCTAACCCCGTGCTGTACCTGTCCTGGGAGTGTTTGATGGGGACAGTGTAGAGGGAGCTTTACTCTGTGTCTCACACCGTGCTGTACCTGTCCTGGGAGTGTTTGATGGGGACAGTGTAGAGGGAGCTTTACTCTGTATCTAACCCCGTGCTGTACCTGTCCTGGAAGTGTTTGATGGGGACAGTGTAGAGGGAGCTTTACTCTGTATCTAACCCCGTGCTGTACCTGTCCTTGGAGTATTTGATGGGGGCAGTGTAGAGGGAGCTTTACTCTGTATCTAACCCCGTGCTGTACCAGTCCTGGGAGTGTTTGATGGGGACAGTGTAGAGGGAGCTTTACTCTGTATCTAACCCCGTGCTGTCCCTGTCCTGGGAGTGTTTGATGGGGACAGTGTAGAGGGAGCTTTACTCTGTATCTAACCCCGTGCTGTCCCTGTCCTGGGAGTGTTTGATGGGGACAGTGTAGAGGGAGCTTTACTCTGTATCTAACCCCGTGCTGTACCTGTCCTGGGAGTGTTTGATGGGGGACAGTGTAGAGGGAGCTTTACTCTGTATCTAACCCTGTGCTGTACCTGTCCTGGGAGTGTTTGATGGGGGACAGTGTTGAGGGAGCTTTACTCTGTATCTAACCCCGTGCTGTACCTGTCCTGGGAGTGTTTGATGGGGACAGTGTAGAGGGAGCTTTACTCTGTATCTAACCCCGTGCTGTACCTGTCCTGGGAGTGTTTGATGGGGACAGTGTAGAGGGAGCTTTACTCTGTATCTAACCCCGTGCTGTATCTGTCCTGGGAGTGTTTGATGGGGACAGTGTAGAGGGAGCTTTACTCTGTATCTAACCCCGTGCTGTACCTGTCCTGGGAGTGTTTGATGGGGACAGTGTAGAGGGAGCTTTACTCTGTATCTAACCCCGTGCTGTACCTGTCCTGGGAGTGTTTGATGGGGACAGTGTAGAGGGAGCTTTACTCTGTATCTAACCCCGTGCTGTACCTGTCCTGGGAGTGTTTGATGGGGGGTGGTGTGTGATGGGGAGTGGTGTGTGATGGGGGGTGGTGTGTGATGGGGGTGATGTGTGATGGGGGGTGGTGTGGTTTGTCTGTTACCTTTACTCTGGTTTTGGAGGTCCGGGAGATTGTTGGTGACTGACGCAGGAACTTTGCTCCATTCTCTCCCTCTCCCCTCAGCTGGACGTAGAACCCAACCTCTGGCAGAGTCTGGAACTCCACCAGGAAGGTGTCCGGAGAGGAGGTGGGCTTGAGGGGCTGCTGTCGCAGGATCACACCCTGGGTGTTGAGGAGGGTGAGGTTGCGGAGTCGGAGTGAGGGGTATTGGGGTAACCCAGTCACTGTGATTTCCATCGCACTCTCCATCCCTGCGTGAAGAGACAGCCAGATCATCACCGTTCAGAACATCAGTCACTCTCCCACCCTCAGCATGCACCCAGGCAGGGGATAGCACCAAGACAGCCACCAATTCCTTCATTCGTAGACACGCTAGCAGCAGGAGGAGGCCGTTCGGCCCATCGAGCCTGCTCCGCCATCCATTCTGATCATCAAACTCAATATCCAGATCCCACCTTCCCCCCATATCCCTCGATCCCTTTAGCCCCAATCCATTGACTCTGTCTACACTTCCCGCTGCCTCGGCAAAGCAGCCAGCATAATTAAGGACCCCACGCACCCCGGACATTCTCTCTTCCACCTTCTTCTGTCGGGAAAAAGATACAAAAGTCTGAGGTCACGTACCAACCGACTCAAGAACAGCTTCTTCCCTGCTGCCATCAGACTTTTGAATGGACCGACCTCGCATTAAGTTGATCTTTCTCTACACCCTAGCTATGACTGTAACACTACATTCTGCATCCTCTCCTTTCCTTCTCTATGAACGGTATGCTTTGTCTGTATAGCGTGCAGGAAACAATACTTTTCACTGTATGTTAATACACGTGACAACAATAAATCAAATCCAATCAAACCCTGGAGCTATATTTAATTTCTTCTGGAAATCACACAACGTTTTGGCCTCAACTACTTTCTGTGGGAGTGAATTCCACACATTCACCACCCTCTGGGTGAAGACATTCCTCCTCCCCTCAGTTCTAAAAGGTTTACCCCTTATCCTCAAACTCTGACCCCTAGTTCTGGACTCCCCCCACCATCGGGAACATTCTTTCTGAATCTACCCTGTTAGAATTTTATAAGTTTCTATGAGATCCCCTCTCACTCTTCTAAACTCCAGTGAATATAATCCTCACCGACTTAGTCTCCCCTCATATGACAGACCTGCCACCCCAGGAATCAGCCTGGTAAACCTTCGCTGCGCTCCCTCTATAGCAAAGACATCCTTCCTCAGATAAGGAGACCAAAACTGCACACAATACTCCAGGTGTGGCCTCACCAACGCCCTGTACAATTGCAGCAAAACATCCCTATCCCTGTACTCGATGCTCCGAACTGATCCTGTTGTGTGTATCCGAGTGTTTCGCACTTTGTGTAACCAGGGGTCCGGGGAGGGTGGGCGTGGAAGCAGAGAGTTGAGATCGGTGTCACTCACCGGCCATGGGACGTCCGGGCAGAACGGCGAATCCGGGGTGTGGACCTTTGATTGGCTCAATGAAATCGTACATAAAATCCACGACACTCTGTCCTGGAATCCCAGAGGAAACAGAGAGAGTGGGAAGCAGTCCCGTAATATTGTTAATCACATTGCACTGTTACAGCTGTTACACTCACAAATCAATCCCCATTGCACTCACATTACAATCCCTGTCAGAGTCACATTACAATCCCCATTACAGTCACACTACAATCCCCATTACACTCACATTACAATCCCCATTGCACTCACATTACAATCCCTGTCACACTCACATTACAATCCCCATTGCACTCACATTACAATCCCTGTCACACTCACATTACAATCCCTGAAACAGTCACATTTCAATCCCCATTGCACTCACGTTTAAATCCCCATTATAGTAACATTACAATTCCCATTACAGTCACATTGCAATCCCAGTCACAGTGACAATACAATCCCCATTACACTCACAATACAATGCCCATTGCAGTCACATTATAATCCCTGTCACAATCACATTACAATCCCCATTACATTCATATCATAATTCCCATTATAGTAACAATACAATCCCTGTTACACTAAAATTCTAGTCCACATTACAAACCCCATTACGGTCACATTACAATCCCCATTGCACTCACATTACAAATCCATTACAATCATATTACAATCACCACTTACAGGCACATTAAAGTCCCCTCACAGTTATGATATAATCCCCATTGCACTCCATTACAATCCCCATGAAGTCACATTACAGATCGGAATTATCCTGTCCCACCCAGCACGGGAATCGTAGCAGGCGGGGTGTGAATCATGCAAAGGATCGTTTACCTTGGGTGGTATTTTCAGGTTTTGGGGTGAGCGCGGCAGGAAAATCCTGCCCACAGTCTCTGTTACAGCCACATTACAATTCCTGTTACAGTCATCTCACAATCCCCATTATAGTCATGTTACAATCATCATTAAGATTGTCACATTACAATCCCTAATAAAGTCAAATTGCAATTTCCGTGAACCCCCTTACACTCACAGTACAATCCCTGTTACAATCACATTACAGTTCCTATACAGACACATTTCAATTCATGTTGCAGTCACATTAAAATGCCTGTTACACCCACATTATATTCCATGTTACACTCTGATTACAATCCCTGTAATAATCGCATTACACTCTCTGTTGTGCTCAGATTACAATCTGCATTACAGTCACATTTCAGTCACTGTTACTCATGATACAATCACTGTTACAGTCACATGCTAATTCCTATTGCAGGCATATTATTATCTCATTACAATCAGTTGCTTTTTACAGGGAGGGTGGGAGTTTAAAGTTTATTTATTAGTCACAAGTAGGCTTACATTAACACTGCAATGAAGTTACTGTGAAAATCCCCGAGTCGCCACACTCCGGCGCCTGTTCGGGTACACTGAGGGAGAATTTAGCACGGCCAATGCACCCTAACCAGCACGTCTTTCAGACTGTGGGAGGAAACCGGAGCACCCGGAGGAAACCCACGCAGACACGGGGAGAACGTGCAGACTCCACACAGACAGTGACCCGAGCCGGGAATCGAACCCGGGTCCCTGGCGCTGTGAGGCAGCAGCGCTAACCACTGTGTCACCGTGCCCCCGGGAATCGAACCCGGGTCCCTGGCGCTGTGAGGCAGCAGTGCTAACCACTGTGTCACCGTGCCCCCGGGAATCGAACCCGGGTCCCTGGCGCTGTGAGGCAGCAGTGCTAACCACTGTGTCACCGTGCCCCCGGGAATCGAACCCGGGTCCCTGGCGCTGTGAGGCAGCAGTGCTAACCACTGTGTCACCGTGCCCCCGGGAATCGAACCCGGGTCCCTGGCGCTGTGAGGCAGCAGTGCCAACCACTGTGCCACCGTGCCCCCGGGAATCGAACCCGGGTCCCTGGCGCTGTGAGGCAGCAGTGCTAACCACTGTGCCACCGTGCTGCGTAAGACAGAGAGGGGGAAAATCGAGAGGAGGGAGTGAGGGACAGATGGAGGACGGAGGAGCAGATGAGGTGATGCACAGAGAGGTGAGAGAGAGAAAGGTGCAGAGAATGGGAAGAGTATGAATTATATAGGAATCTGTAAATTCAGCAGGGCAAGGATCACTCACTGTGTAACTGTACAGAGTAACTGTTTATTCAGCAGGGTAAGGATCACTCACTGTGTAACTGTACAGAGACACTGTTTATTCAGGGCAAGGATCACTCACTGTGTAACTGTACAGAGTAACTGTTTATTCAGGGTAAGGATCACTCACTGTGTAACTGTACAGAGTAACTGTTTATTCAGCAGGGTAAGGATCACTCACTGTGTAACTGTACAGAGTAACTGTTTATTCAGCAGGGTAAGGATCACTCACTGTGTCACTGTACAGAGACACTGTTTATTCAGCAGGGTAAGGATCACTCACTGTGTCACTGTACAGAGACACTGTTTATTCAGCAGGGTAAGGATCACTCACTGTGTAACTGTACAGAGTAGCTGTTTATTCAGCAGGGTAAGGATCACTCACTGTGTAACTGTACAGAGTCACTGTTTATTCAGCAGGGTAAGGATCACCCACTGTGTAACTGTACAGAGTCACTGTTTATTCAGCAGGGTAAGGATCACTCACTGTGTAACTGTACAGAGTCACTGTTTATTCAGCAGGGTAAGGATCACTCACTGTGTAACTGTACAGAGTCACTGTTTATTCAGCAGGGTAAGGATCACTCACTGTGTAACTGTACAGAGTCACTGTTTATTCAGCAGGGTAAGGATCACTCACTGTGTAACTGTACAGAGTCACTGTTTATTCAGCAGGGTAAGGATCACTCACTGTGTAACTGTACAGAGTAACTGTATATTCAGCAGGGTAAGGATCACTCACTGTGTAACTATACAGAGTCACTGTATATTCAGCAGGGTAAGGATCACTCACTGTGTAACTGTACAGAGTCACTGTATATTCAGCAGGGTAAGGATCACTCACTGTGTAACTGTACAGAGACACTGTTTATTCAGCAGGGTAAGGATCACTCACTGTGTAACTGTACAGAGACACTGTTTATTCAGCAGGGTAAGGATCACTCACTGTGTAACTGTACAGAGTCACTGTATATTCAGCAGGGTAAGGATCACTCACTGTGTAACTGTACAGAGTCACTGTTTATTCAGCAGGGTAAGGATCACTCACTGTGTAACTGTACAGAGTCACTGTTTATTCAGCAGGGTAAGGATCACTGTGTAACTGTACAGAGTCACTGTTTATTCAGCAGGATAAGGATCACTCACTGTGTAACTGTACAGAGACACTGTTTATTCAGGGTAAGGATCACTCACTGTGTAACTGTACAGAGTCACTGTTTATTCAGCAGGGTAAGGATCACTCACTGTGTAACTGTACAGAGTCACTGTTTATTCAGCAGGGTAAGGATCACTCACTGTGTAACTCTACAGAGACACTGTTTATTCAGCAGGGTAAGGATCACTCACTGTGTAACTGTACAGAGTCACTGTATATTCAGCAGGGTAAGGATCACTCACTGTGTAACTGTACAGAGTCGTTGTTTATTCAGCAGGGTAAGGATCACTCACTGTGTAACTGTACAGAGACACTGTTTATTCAGCAGGGTAAGGATCACCCACTGTGTAACTGTACAGAGTCACTGTATATTCAGCAGGGTAAGGATCACTCACTGTGTAACTGTACAGAGTCACTGTTTATTCAGCAGGGTAAGGATCACTCACTGTGTAACTGTACAGAGTCACTGTTTATTCAGCAGGGTAAGGATCACTCACTGTGTAACTGTACAGAGTCACTGTTTATTCAGCAGGGTAAGGATCACTCACTGTGTAACTATACAGAGTCACTGTATATTCAGCAGGGTAAGGATCACTGTGTAACTGTACAGAGACACTGTTTATTCAGCAGGGTAAGGATCACTCACTATGTAACTGTACAGAGTCACTGTTTATTCAGCAGGGTAAGGATCACTCACTGTGTAACTGTACAGAGTCACTGTTTATTCAGCAGGGTAAGGATCACTCACTGTGTAACTGTACAGAGTCACTGTTTATTCAGCAGGGTAAGGATCACTCACTGTGTAACTGTACAGAGACACTGTTTATTCAGGGTAAGGATCACTCACTGTGTAACTGTACAGAGTCACTGTTTATTCAGCAGGGTAAGGATCACTCACTGTGTAACTGTACAGAGACACTGTTTATTCAGGGTAAGGATCACTCACTGTGTAACTGTACAGAGTCACTGTTTATTCAGCAGGGTAAGGATCACTCACTGTGTAACTGTACAGAGACACTGTTTATTCAGGGTAAGGATCACTCACTGTGTCACTGTACGGAGACACTGTTTATTCAGGGTAAGGATCACTCACTGTGTAACTGTACAGAGTCACTGTTTATTCAGCAGGGTAAGGATCACTCACTCCTGTAATTATCGAGGAATCTCTGCTATTCGGAAGGAGAGAGAAGGAGACATAGTGAGACGGAGGGGATGGGGGTGGGGTAAGTGAAGGGAGATGAGAGGCAGAGTGAGGGAGAGATGGGCAGATACAGAATGAGAGTGTGAAACCAGGGTGAGATGAAACAAAGGTTACTTAGCGATTAGAGAGAGAACTAACTGAGGCACCTGTCACTTTGACACTGTACGGGATGCCCGATGTCACGACAAGGTCCCACGCTCCGGGAGCGAGCGGCGAGTGCAGGCGGATGACGATGAGGTCGCCCAGACGATCCACACTAGCCAAATCACCGGAAGAAACTGAACTCAACTGATGCACACCTGCGTTGTGGAGAGGGCGAGAGTTAGCCGGAGCGATTAACTGTACATTCAGCAGGGTAAGGATCACCCACTCACTGTGTAATTATACAGGAATCTCTGTACATCCAGCAGGATAAGGATCACACACTCACTGTGTAATTATACAGCAATCCCTGTACATTCAGCAGGGTAAGGATCACACAGTCACTGTGTAATTATACAGGAATCCCTGTACATTCAGCAGGGTAAAGATCACACACTCACTGTGTAATTATACAGGAACCTCTGTACATTCAGCAGGGTAAGGATCACGCACTCACTGTGTAATTATACAGGAATCTCTGTACATTCAGCAGGGTAAGGATCACCCACTCACTGTGTAATTATACAGGAACCTCTGTACATTCAGCAGGGTAAGGATCACACACTCACTGTGTAATTATACAGGAACCTCTGTACATTCAGCAGGGTAAGGATCACACACTCACTGTGTAATTATACAGGAACCTCTGTACATCCAGCAGGGTAAGGATCACGCACTCACTGTGTAATTATACAGGAATCCCTGGACATTCAGCAGGGTAAGGATCACACACTCACTGTGTAATTATACAGGAATCTCTGTACATTCAGCAGGGTAAGGATCACACACTCACTGTGTAATTATACAGCAATCCCTGTACATTCAGCAGGGTAAGGATTGTCGATTGTGGAAGAGGTTCCACATATAGGGAGGGTTGTAGGGGCTGGAGGCGGTTTTAGAGATAGGGAGGATTGTCGGGACTGGAGGAGGTTCGAGAGATACGGAGGGTGTCAGGGCTGGAGGAGGTTACAGAGATTGGGAGGGGTGTAGGGGCTGGAGGAGGTTACAGAGATAGGGAGGGGTGTAGGGGTTGGAGGAGGTTACAGAGATAGGGAGGGGGTGTAAGGACTGGAGGAGGTTACAGAGATAGGGAGAGGTGTAGGGGCTGGAGGAGGTTACAGAGTTAGGGAGGGGGCATAGGGGCTGGAGGAGATTATAGACATAAAGAGGGCTGTAGAGGCTGGAGGAGATTACAGATTAGGGAGGGGTGTAGGGGTTGGAGGAGGTTATTGAGATAGGGAGGGGTGCAGGGGCTGGAGGAGGATACAGAGATTGAGAGGTGTCTACGGACTGGAGGAGGTTACAGAGATAGGGAGGGGTGTAGGGGCTGGGAGGGGTTACAGAGATAGGGAGGGGTGTAGGGGCTGGAGGAGGTTACAGAGCTAGGGAGGGGTGTAGGGGCTGGAGGAGGTTACAGAGATAGGGAGGGGTGTCGGGGCTGGAGGAGGTTACAGAGATAGGGAGGGGTGTAGGGACTGGAGGAGGTTACAGAGATAGGGAGGGGTGTAGGGGCTGGAGGGTGTTACAGAGATGGGGAGGGGTGTAGGGATTGGAGGATGTTACAGAGATAGGGAGGGGTGTAGGGACTGGAGGAGGTTACAGAGATACGGAGGGGTGTCGGGGCTGGAGGAGGTTACAGAGATAGGGAGGGGTGTCGGGGCTGGAGGAGATTACAGAGATAGGGAGGGGTGTAGGGACTGGAGGAGATTACAGAGATACGGAGGGGTGTCGGGGCTGGAGGAGGTTACAGAGATAGGGAGGGGTGTCGGGGCTGGAGGAGGTTACAGAGATAGGGAGGGGTGTAGGGGCTGGAGGAGCTTACAGAGATAGGGAGGGGTGTAGGGGCTGGAGACGGTTACAGAGATAGGGAGGGGGTGTAGGGGCTGGAGGAGGTTACAGAGATAGGGAGGGGTGTAGGGGCTGGAGGGTGTTACAGAGATGGGGAGGGGTGTAGGGGCTGGAGGAGGTTACAGAGATGGGGAGGGGTGTAGGGGCTGGAGGGTGTTACAGAGATGGGGAGGGGTGTAGGGGGCTGGAGGAGGTTACAGAGATGGGGAGGGGTGTCGGGGCTGGAGGAGGTTACAGAGATGGGGAGGGGTGTAGGGGGCTGGAGGAGGTTACAGAGATGGGGAGGGGTGTCGGGGCTGGAGGAGGTTACAGAGATGGGGAGGGGTGTCGGAGCTGGAGGAGGTTACAGAGGTGGGGAAGGGTGTCGGGGCTGGAGGAGGTTACAGAGATGGGGAGGGGTGTAGGGGCTGGAGGGTGTTACAGAGATGGGGAGGGGTGTAGGGGCTGGAGGAGGTTACAGAGATGGGGAGGGGTGTAGGGGGCTGGAGGGTGTTACAGAGATGGGGAGGGGTGTAGGGGGCTGGAGGAGGTTACAGAGATGGGGAGGGGTGTAGGGGCTGGAGGGTGTTACAGAGATGGGGAGGGGTGTCGGGGCTGGAGGAGGTTACAGAGATGGGGAGGGGTGTAGGGGCTGGAGGAGGTTACAGAGATGGGGAGGGGTGTCGGGGCTGGAGGAGGTTACAGAGATAGGGAGGGATGTAGGGGCTGGAGGGGGTTACAGAGATAGGGAGGGGTGTAGGGGCTGGAGGAGGTTACAGAGATAGGGAGGGGTGTCGGGGCTGGAGGAGGTTACAGAGATGGGGAGGGGTGTCGGGGCTGGAGGAGGTTACAGAGATGGGGAGGGGTGTAGGGGCTGGGGGATTTGATGGGTGAATGTTGGGAGTTGGGACACGGTTGACGGTAATGTCTCTCGGAGGTCAGTCACGCTGAGACACTGAGGGGGTTTCGAATGCCCCCGAGGGGTCGCGTTACCTGTCGGGTTGGTGAGGTAGAAACGCCCCAGTCTCCCGGATATGTAGATGGTGATATTCTCCAGCGTGGAGTCCACCGGGAAGGCGAAGCTGTTGCTGGAATACTCCGGGTTGTTCTGTCTCTGGAGGACGGTGACCTGTGAGAGTGCACGGTTAACCTTGGAACTCCGACCTCTGACCTCTGCAGATCCCAGACTCTCCCCCCTACAGCCTAAACCCTCTGCACCCCCACACCAACACACTCAACTGAGAGGGACAGAGAGAGCGCGGGAGAGAGGGGGAGGCGGAGAGAGAGAGGGAGGGGGAGAGAGAGAGGGAGAGAGAGCGAGGGAGAGAGAGGGAGGCGGAGAGAGAGAGGGAGAGAGAGAGAGGGGGAGAGAGAGAGGGAGAGAGAGCGAGGAAGAGAGAGGGAGGCGGAGAGAGAGAGGGAGGGGGAGAGAGAGGGAGGGAGAGAGAGGGGGAGAGAGAGAGCGAGGGAGAGAGAGAGCGAGGGAGAAAGAGAGAGCGAGGGAGAGAGAGAGCGAGGGAGAGAGAGAGGGAGAGAGAGAGAGCGAGGGAGAGAGAGAGCGAGGGAGAAAGAGAGAGCGAGGGAGAGAGAGAGCGAGGGAGAGAGAGAGCGAGGTAGAGAGAGATAGCGAGGGAGAGAGAGAGAGAGCGAGGGGGAGAGAGATAGCGAGGGAGAGAGAGAGAGCGAGGGAGAGAGAGAGAGCGAGGGAGAGAGAGAGAGAGCGAGGGGGAGAGAGATAGCGAGGGAGAGAGAGAGCGAGGGAGAGAGAGAGAGCGAGGAAGAGAGAGAGAGCGAGGGAGAGAGAGAGAGCGAGGGAGAGAGAGATAGCGAGGGAGAGAGAGAGAGAGAGTGAAGGAGAGAGAGAGAGTGAAGGAGAGAGAGAGAGTGAGGGAGAGAGAGATAGCGAGGGAGAGAGAGAGCGAGGGGGAGAGAGAGCGAGGAGGAGAGAGAGAGAGCGAGGGAGAGAGAGAGAGAGCGAGGGGGAGAGAGAGCGAGGGAGAGAGAGAGAGCGAGGAAGAGAGAGAGAGCGAGGGAGAGAGAGAGAGCGAGGGAGAGAGAGATAGCGAGGGAGAGAGAGAGAGAGAGCGAAGGAGAGAGAGAGAGTGAAGGAGAGAGAGAGAGTGAGGGAGAGAGAGAGCGAGGGGGAGAGAGAGTGAGGGAGAGAGAGGGAGCGAGGAAGAGAGAGAGCGAGGGGAGAGAGAGAGCGAGGGAGAGAGAGAGAGCGAGGGAGAGAGAGAGAGCGAGGGGGAGAGAGAGAGCGAGGGAGAGAGAGAGCGAGGGAGAGAGAGAGAGCGAGGAAGAGAGAGAGAGCGAGGGAGAGAGAGAGCGAGGGAGAGAGAGATAGCGAGGGAGAGAGAGATAGCGAGGGAGAGAGAGAGAGAGAGCGAAGGAGAGAGAGAGAGTGAAGGAGAGAGAGAGAGTGAGGGAGAGAGAGAGCGAGGGGGAGAGAGAGCGAGGGAGAGAGAGAGAGCGAGGGGAGAGAGAGCGAGGGAGAGAGAGAGAGCGAGGGGGAGAGAGAGAGCGAGGGAGAGAGAGAGAGCGAGGGAGGGAGAGAGCGAGGGGGGAGAGAGAGCGAGGGAGAGAGAGTGAGGGAGAGAGAGAGAGCGAGAGAGAGAGAGTGAAGGAGAGAGAGAGAGCGAGAGAGAGAGAGAGAGCGAGGGAGAGAGAGAGAGCGAGGGAGAGAGAGAGGGAGAGAGAGAGCGAGGGAGAGAGAGAGAGCGAGGGAGAGAGAGCGAGGGAGAGAGAGAGAGCGAGGGGGGAGAGAGAGGGAGAGAGAGAGCGAGAGAGAGAGAGAGAGAGCGAGGGAGAGAGAGAGAGCGAGGGAGAGAGAGAGGGAGAGAGAGAGCGAGGGAGAGAGAGAGAGCGAGGTAGAGAGAGCGAGGGAGAGAGAGTGAGGGAGAGAGAGAGAGCGAGAGAGAGAGAGAGAGAGCGAGGGAGAGAGAGAGAGCGAGGGAGAGAGAGAGGGAGAGAGAGAGCGAGGGAGAGAGAGAGAGCGAGGGAGAGAGAGCGAGGGAGAGAGAGAGAGCGAGGGGGGAGAGAGAGGGAGAGAGAGAGCAAGGAGAGAGAGAGAGCGAGGGAGAGAGAGAGGGAGAGAGAGAGCAAGGAGAGAGAGAGAGCGAGGGAGAGAGAGAGCGAGGGGGAGAGAGAGGGAGAGAGAGAGAGAGCGAGGGAGAGAGAGAGCGAGGGGGGAGAGAGAGGGAGCGAGAGAGCGAGAGAGAGAGAGCGAGGGAGAGAGAGAGCGAGGGAGAGAGAGAGCGAGGGAGAGAGAGAGCGAGGGAGAGAGAGAGGGAGAGAGAGAGAGCGAGGGAGAGAGAGAGGGAGAGAGAGAGAGCGAGGGGGGAGAGAGAGTGAGGGAGAGAAAGAGAGTGAGGGGGAGAGAGAGAGCGAGGGGGGAGAGAGCGAGGGGGGAGAGAGTGAGGGGGAGAGAGAGCGAGGGAGAGAGAGAGCGAGGGAGAGAGAGAGGGAGAGAGAGAGAGCAAGGAGAGAGAGAGCGAGGGGGGAGAGAGAGAGCGAGGGAGAGAGAGTGAGGGGGAGAGAGCGAATGAGAGAGAGTGGGAGAGAGAGAGCGAGGGGGAGAGAGAGTGAGGGAGAGAGAGAGATCGAGGGGGAGAGAGCAAGGGAGAGAGAGAGCGAGGGGGTAGAGAGAGAGCGAGGGAGAGAGAGAGGGAGAGAGAGAGAGCAAGGAGAGAGAGAGAGCGAGGGGGGAGAGAGAGTGGGGGAGAGAGAGAGAGCGAGGGGGAGAGAGCAAGGGAGAGAGAGAGAGCGAGGGAGAGAGAGAGGGAGAGAGAGAGCGAGGGAGAGAGAGAGAGCGAGGGGGGAGAGAGAGGGAGAGAGAGAGCAAGGAGAGAGAGAGAGCGAGGGAGAGAGAGAGCGAGGGAGAGAGAGGGAGCGAGGGGGGAGAGAGCGAGGGGGGAGAGAGCGAGGGGGAGAGAGAGGGAGCGAGAGAGCGAGGGAGAGAGAGAGCGAGGGAGAGAGAGAGCGAGGGAGAGAGAGAGGGAGAGAGAGAGAGCAAGGAGAGAGAGAGAGCGAGGGGGGAGAGAGAGTGAGGGAGAGAAAGAGAGTGAGGGGGAGAGAGAGAGCGAGGGGGGAAAGAGCGAGGGGGAGAGAGAGGGAGCGAGAGAGCGAGGGAGAGAGAGAGAGTGAGGGGGAGAGAGCAAGGGAGAGAGAGAGCGAGGGGGGAGAGAGAGGGAGAGAGAGCGAGGGGGGAGAGAGAGGGAGAGAGAGAGTGAGGGGGGAGAGAGAGAGCGAGGGGGGAGAGAGAGAGCGAGGGGGGAGAGAGAGGGAGAGAGAGCGAGGGGGGAGAGAGGGAGAGAGAGCAAGGGGGGAGAGAGAGAGCGAGGGGGGAGAGAGAGAGCGAGAGAGCGAGGGGGGAGAGAGGGAGAGAGAGCAAGGGGGGAGAGAGAGAGCGAGGGGGGAGAGAGAGAGCGAGGGGGGAGAGTGAGAGCGAGGGAGAGAGCGAGCGAGGGGGAGAGAGCAAGGGAGAGAGAGAGCGAGGGGGGAGAGAGAGGGGGAGAGAGCGAGGGGGGAGAGAGAGAAGGAGGGGGGAGAGAGAGGGGGAGAGAGAGAGCGAGGGGGGAGAGAGAGAGCGAGGGGGGAGAGAGAGAGCGAGGGGGAGAGAGAGAGGGAGAGAGAGCGAGGGGGGAGAGAGGGAGAGAGAGCAAGGGGGGAGAGAGAGAGCGAGGGGGGAGAGAGAGGGAGAGAGGGCGAGGGGGGAGAGAGGGAGAGAGAGCAAGGGGGGAGAGAGAGAGCGAGGGGGGAGGGAGAGAGCGAGGGGGGAGAGAGAGAGCGAGGGGGGAGGGAGAGAGCGAGGGGGGAGAGAGAGGGAGAGAGAGAGAGCAAGGAGAGAGAGAGCGAGGGAGAGAGAGAGGGAGAGAGAGAGAGCAAGGAGAGAGAGAGAGCGAGGGGGGAGAGAGAGTGAGGGAGAGAAAGAGAGTGAGGGGGAGAGAGAGACCGAGGGGGGAGAGAGAGGGAGCGAGAGAGCGAGGGGGAGAGAGAGAGTGAGGGGGAGAGAGCAAGGGAGAGAGAGAGCGAGGGGGGAGAGAGAGGGAGAGAGAGCGAGGGGGGAGAGAGAGGGAGAGAGAGAGTGAGGGGGGAGAGAGAGAGCGAGGGGGGAGAGAGAGAGCGAGGGGGGAGAGAGGGAGAGAGAGCAAGGGGGGAGAGAGAGAGAGCGAGGGGGGAGAGAGAGAGCGAGGGGGGAGAGTGAGAGCGAGGGAGAGAGCGAGCGAGGGGGAGAGAGCAAGGGAGAGAGAGAGCGAGGGGGGAGAGAGAGGGGGAGAGAGCGAGGGGGGAGAGAGAGAGCGAGGGGGGAGAGAGAGAAGGAGGGGGGAGAGAGAGGGGGAGAGAGCGAGGGGGGAGAGAGAGAGCGAGGGGGGAGAGAGAGAGCGAGGGGGGAGAGAGAGGGAGAGAGAGCGAGGGGGGAGAGAGGGAGAGAGAGCAAGGGGGGAGAGAGAGAGCGAGGGGGGAGAGAGAGGGAGAGAGGGCGAGGGGGGAGAGAGGGAGAGAGAGCAAGGGGGGAGAGAGAGAGCGAGGGGGGAGGGAGAGAGCGAGGGGGGAGAGAGAGAGCGAGGGGGGAGGGAGAGAGCGAGGGGGGAGAGAGAGGGAGAGAGAGAGAGCAAGGAGAGAGAGAGCGAGGGAGAGAGAGAGGGAGAGAGAGAGAGCAAGGAGAGAGAGAGAGCGAGGGGGGAGAGAGAGTGAGGGAGAGAAAGAGAGTGAGGGGGAGAGAGAGACCGAGGGGGGAGAGAGAGGGAGCGAGAGAGCGAGGGGGAGAGAGAGAGTGAGGGGGAGAGAGCAAGGGAGAGAGAGAGCGAGGGGGGAGAGAGAGAGCGGGGAGAGAGAGAGCGAGGGAGAGAGCGAGCGAGGGGGAGAGAGCGAGTGCGAGAGAGAGCGAGGGGGGAGAGAGAGGGAGAGAGAGCGAGGGGGGAGAGAGAGGGAGAGAGAGCGAGGGGGAGAGAGAGGGGGAGAGAGCGAGGGGGGAGAGAGAGAGCGAGGGGGGAGAGAGAGAAGGAGGGGGGAGAGAGAGGGGGAGAGAGCGAGGGGGGAGAGAGAGAGCGAGGGGGAGAGAGAGAGCGAGGGGGGAGGGAGAGAGCGAGGGGGGAGAGAGAGGGAGAGAGCGAGCGAGGGGGGAGAGAGAGCGAGGGGGAGAGAGAGCGAGGGGGGAGAGAGCGAGGGGGAGAGAGAGCGAGCGAGGGGGGAGAGAGAGAAGGAGGGGGGAGAGAGAGGGGGAGAGCGAGCGAGGGGGGAGAGAGAGAGCGAGGGGGAGAGAGCAGGGGGGGAGAGCGAGCGAGGGGGGAGAGAGAGAGCGAGGGGAGAGAGAGAGCGAGGGAGAGAGAGCGAGGGGGAGAGAGAGGGAGAGAGCGAGCGAGGGGGGGAGAGAGCGAGGGGGGAGAGAGAGCGAGGGGGAGAGAGCGAGCGAGGGGGAGAGCGAGCGAGGGGAAGAGAGAGAGCGAGGGGGAGAGAGAGCGAGGGGGGAGAGAGAGCGAGGGAGAGAGAGCAGGGGAGAGAGAGAGCGAGGGGGGAGAGAGAGCGTGGGGGAGAGAGCGAGCGAGGGGGGAGAGAGAGAAGGAGGGGGAGAGAGAGGGAGAGAGCGAGCGAGGGGGGAGAGAGGAGCGAGGGGAGAGAGAGCGAGGGGGGAGAGAGAGCGAGGGGGAGAGAGAGCGAGGGGGGAGAGAGAGAGGAGGGAGAGAGCGAGCGAGGGGGGAGAGAGCGAGCGAGGGGGAGAGAGAGCGAGGGGAGAGAGCGAGGGGGGAGAGAGAGGGGGAGAGAGGAGCGAGGGGGGGAGGAGAGAGAGGGGGAGAGAGCGAGCGAGGGGGGAGAGAGCGAGCGAGGGGGGAGAGAGAGAGCGAGGGGGGAGAGAGAGAGGGGGAGAGAGCGAGCGAGGGGGGAGAGAGAGAGCGAGGGGGGAGAGAGAGAGCGAGGGGGGAGAGAGAGAGCGAGGGGGAGAGAGAGAGGGGGAGAGAGCGAGCGAGGGGGGAGAGAGCGAGCAAGGGGGGAGAGAGAGAGCGAGGGGGGAGAGAGAGAGGGGGAGAGAGCGAGCGAGGGGGGAGAGAGCGAGCGAGGGGGGAGAGAGAGAGCGAGGGGGGAGAGAGAGAGGGGGGAGAGAGCGAGCGAGGGGGGAGAGAGAGAGCGAGGGGGGAGAGAGAGAGGGGGAGAGAGCGAGCGAGGGGGGAGAGAGAGAGCGAGGGGGGAGAGAGAGAGGGGGAGAGAGCGAGCGAGGGGGGAGAGAGAGAGCGAGGGGGGAGAGAGAGAAAAGGGGGAGAGAGCGAGCGAGGGGGGAGAGAGAGAGCGAGGGGGGGAGAGAGAGAGGGGGAGAGAGCGAGCGAGGGGGGAGAGAGAGAGCGAGGGGGGAGACAGAGCGAGGGGGAGAGAGCGAGCGAGGGGGGAGAGAGAGAGCGAGGGGGGAGACAGAGCGAGGGGGACAGAGAGCGAGGGGGAGAGATCGAGGGGGAGAGAGCGAGCGAGGGGGGAGAGAGAGAGCGAGGGGGGAGAGAGAGAGGGGGAGAGAGCGAGCGAGGGGGGAGAGAGCGAGCGAGGGGGGAGAGAGAGAGCGAGGGGGGAGACAGAGAGCGAGGAGGGAGAGAGAGCGAGGGGGACAGAGAGCGAGGGGGAGAGATCGAGGGGGAGAGAGCGAGCGAGGGGGGAGAGAGAGAGCGAGGGGGAGAGAGAGCGAGGGGGAGAGAGAGAGCGAGGGGGGAGAGAGAGCGAGGGGGGAGAGAGAGCGAGGGGGGAGACAGAGTGAAGGGAGAGGATTTGCTGAGCTACCAGAGCTGTTGTGGTCGTGTCCTCGATGATGGAGGTGAGCTGGGCGATGAATTCCCTCTGGATCACGACAGCCAGACCCCCTGAAGCCTGAGCCAACTCCCTGTAAAGGTCATTCCCAAACCGGTCTCCCGCATACCTCCTCCGTCGGGTCACCGCGTTCGTCAGGAGAAAGGATACCTGGAGACACAGAGGGATAAACAGCGTCAGGGCTCCCCCCTGCCCCAGAGGCACACGGACCCGGGGAACAGGACGTTCGAGACACAGGCAGCCTGGTCAGGGCCGTCCACTGTGTAATTATACAGCAATCCCTGTACATTCAGCAGGGTAAGGATCACACACTCACTGTGTAATTATACAGCAATCCCTGTACATTCAGCAGGGTAAGGATCACACACTCACTGTGTAATTATACAGGAATCCCTGTACATTCAGCAGGGTAAGGATCACACACTCACTGTGTAATTATACAGCAATCCCTGTACATTCAGCAGGGTAAGGATCACACACTCACTGTGTAATTATACAGCAATCCCTGTACATTCAGCAGGGTAAGGATCACACACTCACTGTGTAATTATACAGCAATCCCTGTACATTCAGCAGGGTAAGGATCACACATTCACTGTGTAATTATACAGGAATCCCTGTACATTCAGCAGGGTAAGGATCACACACTCACTGTGTAATTATACAGGAATCCCTGCACATTCAGCAGGGTAAGGATCACACACTCACTGTGTAATTATACAGGAATCTCTGTACATTCAGCAGGGTAAGGATCACACACTCACTGTGTAATTATACAGCAATCCCTGTACATTCAGCAGGGTAAGGATCACACACTCACTGTGTAATTATACAGGAATCCCTGTACATTCAGCAGGGTAAGGATCACACACTCACTGTGTAATTATACAGCAATCCCTGTACATTCAGCAGGGTAAGGATCACACACTCACTGTGTAATTATACAGCAATCCCTGTACATTCAGCAGGGTAAGGATCACACACTCACTGTGTAATTATACAGCAATCCCTGTACATTCAGCAGGGTAAGGATCACACACTCACTGTGTAATTATACAGGAATCCCTGTACATTCAGCAGGGTAAGGATCACACACTCACTGTGTAATTATACAGGAATCCCTGCACATTCAGCAGGGTAAGGATCACACACTCACTGTGTAATTATACAGGAATCTCTGTACATTCAGCAGGGTAAGGATCACACACTCACTGTGTAATTATACAGGAACCCCTGTACATTCAGCAGGGTAAGGATCACCCACTCACTGTGTAATTATACAGGAATCCCTGTACATTCAGCAGGGTAAGGATCACAGACTCACTGTGTAATTATACAGGAATCCCTGTACATTCAGCAGGGTAAGGATCACACACTCACTGTGTAATTATACAGGAATCCCTGTACATCCAGCAGGGTAAGGATCACACACTCACTGTGTAATTATACAGCAATCCCTGTACATTCAGCAGGGTAAGGATCACACACTCACTGTGTAATTATACAGGAATCCCTGTACATCCAGCAGGGTAAGGATCACACACTCACTGTGTAATTATACAGCAATCCCTGTACATTCAGCAGGGTAAGGATCACACACTCACTGTGTAATTATACAGGAATCTCTGTACATTCAGCAGGGTAAGGATCACACACTCACTGTGTAATTATACAGCAATCCCTGTACATTCAGCAGGGTAAGGATCACACACTCACTGTGTAATTATACAGCAATCCCTGTACATTCAGCAGGGTAAGGATCACACACTCACTGTGTAATTATACAGGAATCCCTGTACATTCAGCAGGGTAAGGATCACACACTCACTGTGTAATTATACAGGAATCTCTGTACATTCAGCAGGGTAAGGATCACACACTCACTGTGTAATTATACAGGAATCCCTGTACATTCAGCAGGGTAAGGATCACACACTCACTGTGTAATTATACAGCAATCCCTGTACATTCAGCAGGGTAAGGATCACACACTCACTGTGTAATTATACAGGAACCTCTGTACATTCAGCAGGGTAAGGATCACACACTCACTGTGTAATTATACAGGAACCTCTGTACATTCAGCAGGGTAAGGATCACACACTCACTGTGTAATTATACAGCAATCCCTGTACATCCAGCAGGGTAAGGATCACACACTCACTGTGTAATTATACAGCAATCCCTGTACATTCAGCAGGGTAAGGATCACAGACTCACTGTGTAATTATACAGGAATCCCTGTACATTCAGCAGGGTAAGGATCACACACTCACTGTGTAATTATACAGCAATCCCTGTACATTCAGCAGGGTAAGGATCACACACTCACTGTGTAATTATACAGGAATCCCTGTACATTCAGCAGGGTAAGGATCACAGACTCACTGTGTAATTATACAGGAATCTCTGTACATTCAGCAGGGGAAGGATCACACACTCACTGTGTAATTATACAGGAATCCCTGTACATCCAGCAGGGTACGGGGGAATGGGGCATGCCACCCCAGAGAAGGTCATGGACTGGATGTTTCTCACCTGCAGCCCCGCACAGAAATTTCCGGAAGGTTTGACAGTGCTCACCTTGCATTTTGTCTGCTCGATCAGGGCCAGAATGGTGCCTTTCAGGTCACCGTCTTTGGCAGGGGCATCAGTGAAGACGTAAATGTCAGAGAGAGGAGGAGTGTTCGTCACAGCAAGCTGCAGAGAGCGGAGAAGAGAGAGACACTTCAAACACAAATCCTCACACTCGCACACACACACTCACTCACTCTCACACTCACACTCACACTCACACTGAAACTCACTCTCACACTCACACTCACTCTCACACTGAAACTCACTCTCACACTCACACTCACACTCACTCTCACACTCACTCTCACTCACACTCACACTCACACTAACACTGAAACTCACTCTCACACTCACACTCACTCTCACACTCACTCTCACTCACACTCACACTCACACTCACTCTCACACTCACTCTCACTCACACTCACACTCACTCTCACACTCACTCTCACACTCACTCTCACTCACACTCACACTCACACTCACTCTCACACTCACTCTCACACTCACACTCACACTCACTCACACTCACACTGAAACTCACTCTCACATTCACACTCACACTCACTCTCACATTCACACTCACACTCACACTCACTCTCACATTCACACTCACACTCACTTTCACATTCACACTCACACTCACTTTCACATTCACACTCACACTCACTCTCACACTCACACTCACATTCACACTCACACTCACTCACATTCACACTCACACTCACTCTCACACTCACTCTCACACACACACTCACTCTCACACTCACTCTCACATTCACACACACACTCACTCTCACACTCACTCTCACATTCACACTCACACTCACTCTCACACTCACTCTCACATTCACACTCACTCTCACATTCACACTCACACACACACTCACACTCACTCTCACACTCACTCTCACACACACACTCACTCTCACACTCACTCTCACATTCACACTCACACTCACTCTCACATTCACACTCACACTCACACTCACTCTCACTCTCACACTCACACTCACACACACACACTCGCACACTCACACTCACACTCACTCTCACACTCACTCACACTCACTCACTCTCACATTCACACTCACACTCACTCTCACATTCACACTCACACTCACTCTCACACTCACTCTCACACTCACTCTCACACTCACTCTCACACTCACTCTCACACACACACTCACTCTCACACTCACTCTCACATTCACACTCACACTCACACTCACTCTCACACTCACAGTCACACTCACACTCACACTCACTCTCACATTCACACTCACACTCACTCTCACTCTCACATTCACACTCACACTCACTCTCACACTCACACTCACACTCACACTCACACTCACACACACACACTCACACTCGCACACTCACACTCACTCTCACACTCACTCACACTCACTCTCACGCTCACTCTCACATTCACACTCACACTCACTCTCACATTCACACTCACACTCACTCTCATACTCACTCTCACACTCACTCTCACACTCACACTCACACTCACACTCACACTCGCACACTCACACTCACACTCACTCTCACACTCACACTCACGCTCACGCTCACGCTCACACTCGCACTCGCACACTCACACTCACACTCACTCTCACACACACACACTCACTCTCACATTCACACTCGCACACTCACACTCACACTCACTCTCACACTCACACTCACGCTCACGCTCACACTCGCACTCGCACACTCACACTCACACTCACTCTCACACACACACTCACTCTCACATTCACACTCACACTCACTCTCACATTCACACTCACACTCACACTCACTCTCACACACACTCACACACACACACTCGCACACTCACACTCCCTCTCACACTCACACTCACTCACACTCACTCACTCTCACATTCACACTCACTCACTCACATTCACACTCACACTCACTCTCACACTCACTCTCACACTCACTCTCACACACACACTCACTCTCACACTCACTCTCACATTCACACTCACACTCACACTCACTCTCACACTCACAGTCACACTCACACTCACACTCACTCTCACATTCACACTCACACTCACACTCACACTCACTCTCACACTCACAGTCACACTCACACTCACACTCACTCTCACATTCACACTCACACTCACTCTCACTCTCACACTCACACTCACACTCACACACACACACACTCACTCTCACACTCACACTCGCACACTCACACTCACACTCACTCTCACACTCACGCTCACTCTCACATTCACACTCACACTCACTCTCACTCTCACACTCACACTCACACTCACACTCGCACACTCACACACTCTCACACTCACTCTCACACTCACTCTCACACTCACGCTCACTCTCACATTCACACTCACACACACACTCGCACACTCACACACACTCACTCTCACACTCACACTCACTCTCACACTCACTCTCACACTCACTCTCACACTCGCACACTCACACTCACTCTCACACTCACACTCACAGTCACGCTCACGCTCACGCTCACACTCGCACTCGCACACTCACACTCACGCTCACGCTCACACTCACACTCGCACACTCACTCTCACACTCACTCTCACTCTCACATTCACACTCGCACACTCACACTCACTCTCACTCTCACACTCACACTCACTCTCACACTCACGCTCACTCTCACATTCACACTCACCCTCACTCTCACATTCACACTCACTCTCACACTCACACTCACTCTCACACTCACTCTCACACTCACTCTCACACTCACACTCACGCTCACGCTCACGCTCACACTCGCACTCGCACACTCACACTCACACTCACGCTCACACTCACACTCACACTCGCACACTCACTCTCACACTCACTCTCACACTCACTCTCACACTCGCACACTCACACTCACTCTCACTCTCACACTTACTCACACTCGCACACTCACACTCACTCTCACACTCACGCTCACACTCACACTCGCACACTCACTCTCACACTCACGCTCACACTCACACTCGCACACTCACACTCACTCTCACGCTCACGCTCACACTCGCACACTCACACTCACTCTCACACTCACTCTCACACTCACTCTCACACTCACTCTCACATTCACACTCGCACACTCACACTCACACACACACTCACTCTCACACTCACTCTCACATTCACACACACGCTCACTCTCACACTCACTCTCACATTCACACTCACACTCACACTCACTCTCACATTCACACTCACACTCACTCTCACATTCACACTCACACTCACACTCACTCTCACATTCACACTCACACTCACACTCACACTCACTCTCACACACACACTCACTCTCACACTCACTCTCACATTCACACTCACACTCACTCTCACATTCACACTCACACTCACTCTCACATTCACACTCACACTCACACTCACTCTCACACTCACTCTCACACACACACTCACTCTCACACTCACTCTCACACACACACTCACTCTCACACTCACTCTCACATTCACACTCACACTCACACTCACTCTCACTCACACTGAAACTCACTCACATTCACACTCACACTCACACTCACACACACACTCACACTCACACACACACACTCGCACACTCACACTCACACTCACTCTCACACTCACACTCACTCACACTCACTCACTCTCACATTCACACTCACTCTCACATTCACACTCACACTCACTCTCACTCTCACACTCACACTCACTCTCACACTCACTCTCACACTCACACACACACACTCACACTCGCACACTCACACTCACTCTCACACTCACTCTCACACTCTCTCACACTCACGCTCACTCTCACATTCACACTCACACTCACTCTCACATTCACACTCACACTCACTCTCACACTCACACTCACTCTCACACTCACACTCACTCTCACACTCACACTCACACTCGCACACTCACACTCACACTCACACTCACGCTCACACTCGCACTCGCACACTCACACTCACACTCACGCTCACACTCGCACACTCACTCTCACACTCACTCTCACTCTCACATTCACACTCGCACACTCACACTCACTCTCACTCTCACACTCACTCGCACACTCACGCTCACTCTCACATTCACACTCACCCTCACTCTCACATTCACACTCACTCTCAGACTCACACTCACTCTCACACTCACTCTCACACTCACACTCACACTCGCACTCGCACACTCACACTCACACTCACACTCACACTCACACTCACACTCACGCTCACGCTCACACTCGCACTCGCACACTCACACTCACACTCACACTCACGCTCACACTCACACACTCACTCTCACACTCACTCTCACACTCACTCTCACATTCACACTCGCACACTCACACTCACTCTCACTCTCACACTTACTCTCACACTCGCACACACACTCACTCTCACACTCACGCTCACACTCACACTCGCACACTCACACTCACTCACACTCACTCTCACATTCACACTCGCACACTCACACTCACACTCACTCTCACTCACACACTCACTCTCACACTCACACTCACTCTCACATTCACACTCACACTCACTCTCACTCTCACACTCACACTCGCACACTCACACTCACACTCGCACACTCACACTCACTCTCACACACACTCTCACACTCACACTCACACTCACACTCACTCTCACATTCACACTCACACTCACACTCACACTCACTCTCACATTCACACTCACACTCACTCTCACACTCACACTCACTCTCACATTCACACTCACACTCTCACTCTCACACTCACTCTCACACTCACTCACTCTCACACACACTCACACTCACTCTCACATTCACACTCACACTCACTCTCTCACTCTCACTCTCACACTCACACTCACACTCACTCTCACACTCACTCTCACACTCACACTCACATTCACTCTCACTCTCACTCTCACACTCACTCTCACTCTCACTCTCACACTCACACTCACTCTCACACTCACTCACTCTCACACACACTCACACTAACTCTCACTCTCACTCTCAAGCTCACACTCTCTCACTCTCACACTCACTCGCACACTCACTCTCACACTCACTCTCACACTCACTCTCACACTCTCACACTCACACTCACACTAACTCTCACTCTCATGCTCACACTCACTCTCACACTCACTCTCACACTCACACTCACTCTCACTCACTCTCTCACTCTCACACTAACTCTCACACTCGCTCTCACACTCACCCTCACTCTCACACTCACTCTCACATTCACACTCACTCTCACACTCACTCTCACACTCACTCTCACACTCACACTCACACTAACTCTCACTCTCATGCTCACACTCACTCTCTCACTCACTCTCACACTCACACTTACTCTCACACTCGCACACTCACACTCACTCTCACACTCACGCTCACACTCACACTCGCACACTCACACTCACTCTCACGCTCACGCTCACGCTCACACTCGCACACTCACACTCACACTCACTCTCACACTCACTCTCACACTCACTCTCACATTCACACTCGCACACTCACACTCACTCTCACTCTCACACTCACTCTCACACTCACACTCACTCTCACATTCACACTCACACTCACTCTCACACTCACACTCACACTCACACTCTCACTCTCACATTCACACTCACACTCACTCTCACACTCACTCTCACACTCACACTCACATTCACTCTCACACTCACTCTCACTCTCACTCTCACACTCACACACTCTCACACTCACTCACTCTCACACACACTCACACTAACTCTCACTCTCACTCTCATGCTCACACTCTCTCACTCTCACACTCACTCTCACACTCACTCTCACACTCACACTCACACTAACTCTCTCTCTCATGCTCACACTCACTCTCACACTCACTCTCACACTCACACTCACTCTCACGCTCACACTCACTCTCACTCACTCTCTCACTCTCACACTCACTCTCACACTCACTCTCACACTCACCCTCACTCTCACACTCACTCTCACATTCACACTCACTCTCACACTCACACTCACTCTCACGCTCACACTAACTCTCACTCACTCTCTCACTCTCAC
>NW_027590371.1:135559-160559 GCF_964213995.1 Mustelus asterias | reverse complement strand
AGTCAGAGGGTCAGTACTGAGGGAGTGCCGCACTGTCAGAGGGTCAGTGCTGAGGGAGTGCCGCACTGTCAGAGGGTCAGTGCTGAGGGAGTGCCGCACTGTCAGAGGGTCAGTGCTGAGGGAGTGCCGCACTGTCAGAGGGTCAGTACTGAGGGAGTGCCGCACTGTGAGAGGGTCAGTGCTGAGGGAGTGCCGCACTGTCAGAGGGTCAGTGCTGAGGGAGTGTCGCACTGTCAGAGGGTCAGTACTGAGGGAGTGCCGCACTGTCAGAGGGTCAGTGCTGAGGGAGTGCCGCACTGTCAGAGGGTCAGTACTGAGGGAGTGCCGCACTGTCAGAGGGTCAGTGCTGAGGGAGTGCCGCACTGTCAGAGGGTCAGTACTGAGGGAGTGCCGCACTGTCAGAGGGTCAGTACTGAGGGAGTGCCGCACTGTCAGAGGGTCAGTACTGAGGGAGTGCCGCACTGTCAGAGGGTCAGTACTGAGGGAGTGCCGCACTGTCAGAGGGTCAGTGCTGAGGGAGTGCCGCACTGTCAGAGGGTCAGTACTGAGGGAGTGCCGCACTGTCAGAGGGTCAGTACTGAGGGAGTGCTGCACTGTCAGAGGGTCAGTACTGAGGGAGTGCTGCACTGTCAGAGGGTCAGTACTGAGGGAGTGCCGCACTGTCAGAGGGTCAGTACTGAGGGAGTGCCGCACTGTCAGAGGGTCAGTACTGAGGGAGTGCCGCACTGTCAGAGGGTCAGTACTGAGGGAGTGCTGCACTGTCAGAGGGTCAGTGCTGAGGGAGTGCCGCACTGTCAGAGGGTCAGTACTGAGGGAGTGCCGCACTGTCAGAGGGTCAGTGCTGAGGGAGTGCCGCACAGTCAGAGGGTCAGTACTGAGGGAGTGCCGCACTGTCAGAGGGTCAGTACTGAGGGAGTGCTGCACTGTCAGAGGGTCAGTACTGAGGGAGTGCTGCACTGTCAGAGGGTCAGTGCTGAGGGAGTGCCGCACTGTCAGAGGGTCAGTGCTGAGGGAGTGCCGCACTGTCAGAGGGTCAGTGCTGAGGGAGTGCCGCACTGTCAGAGGGTCAGTACTGAGGGAGTGCCGCACTGTCAGAGGGTCAGTGCTGAGGGAGTGCCGCACTGTCAGAGGGTCAGTGCTGAGGGAGTGCCGCACTGTCAGAGAGTCAGTACTGAGGGAGTGCCGCACTGTCAGAGGGTCAGTATTGAGGGAGTGCCGCACTGTCAGAGGGTCAGTACTGAGGGAGTGCCGCTCTATCAGAGAGTCAGTACTGTGGGAGTGCCGCACTGTCAGAGGGTCAGTACTGAGGGAGTGCCGCACTGTCAGAGGGTCAGTGCTGAGGGAGTGCCGCACTGTCAGAGAGTCAGTGCTGAGGGAGTGCCGCACTGTCAGAGGGTCAGTGCTGAGGGAGTGCCGCACTGTCAGAGGGTCAGTACTGAGGGAGTGCCGCACTGCCAGAGGGTCAGTACTGAGGGAGTGCCGCACTGTCAGAGGGTCAGTGCTGAGGGAGTGCCACACTGTCAGAGGGTCAGTGCTGAGGGAGTGCCGCACTGTCAGAGGGTCAGTAATGAGGGAGTGCCGCACTGTCAGAGGGTCAGTGCTGAGGGAGTGCTGCACTGTCAGAGGGTCAGTGCTGAGGGAGTGCCGCACTGTCAGAGGGTCAGTACTGAGGGAGTGCCGCACTGTCAGAGGGTCAGTACTGAGGGAGTGCCGCACTGTCAGAGGGTCAGTACTGAGGGAGTGCCGCACTGTCAGAGGGTCAGTGCTGAGGGAGTGCTGCACTGTCAGAGGGTCAGTGCTGAGGGAGTGCCGCACTGTCAGAGGGTCAGTACTGAGGGAGTGCCGCACTGTCAGAGGGTCAGTACTGAGGGAGCTGGTTGGGCTGGTTGAGGGTGATGTAATATATTTGTGTGTGAATGTGCTGAGGGATAATAACCTCCTGATGTTTCTCTGGTTTCAGAATCTCTCCCACACCCGGTGCTGCTCTACGTTTTGCTGCTGGTGAATTCAGCCATTCTCCTGTTAATTGTCATTGTGTTCGGCCTGAGGAAGCATTGCCCAGGCAACCGGAGCGGAACTCACTGACCTCCCTCTGTCACCCGCTGTCTCTCCCTGTCTCTCTCTCTCTCTGTCTCTCTCTCTCTGTCTCTCTCTCTCTGTCTCTCTCTCTCTCTGTCTCTCTCTCTTTCCCTGTCTCTCTCTCTCTCTCTCTGTGTCTCTCTCTCTCTCTCTCTCTCTGTCTCTCTCTCTCTGTCTCTCTCTCTCTCTGTCTCTCTCTCTGTCTCTCTCTGTCTCTCTCTCTCTGTCTCTCTCTCTCTGTCTCTCTCTCTCTGTTTCTCCCTCTCTCTGTCACTCGCTGTCTCCCTCTGTTTCTGTGTGTCTGTCTCTCTCTCTTCCTCTGTCTCTGTCTCTCTCTCTCGCTATCTCTCTCTCCGTCTCTCTCTCTCTCTTTGTCTCTCTTTCTTTCTCTCTGATTCTCTCTCTCTCTCTCTCTCTCTTCCTCTCTCTGTCTCTCTCTCTCTGTCTCTCTCTCTCTCTCTGTCTCTCTCTCTGTCTCTCTCTCTCTGTCTCTCTTTCTCTGTCTCTCTCTCTTTCTCTCTGATTCTCTCTCTCTCTTCCTCTGTCTGTCTCTCTCTGTCTCTCGTTCTCTCCATACTTGAACCCAGCAAATGTATAAAGAGCTTGGCTGCCAACACCAGGCCTCCCCCTCAAGCCCCTCCCATCCTGTGAGCTCCTCCCTCAGCCTGCACCTGCTGCCTCAAGCTTCCGGGCTTTTCCTCATCCTGGATTCAGCAGGGGGCGACAGTCTCAGCGCTGGTTCACAGCATCGCTGGCCAGATGCCGAATTCCCGAGACCTCTGCCTCCTGCAAAGAGACACACGCCTGAATCCTGGGAGAATTCATCGGAACCCATCATCTGCCGGCTTTTGTCGCTTTGCAGAATGGGAAAGTTATCGTGAAGCTGTATCGAGGCTCGGTCAGAACTCACTGAGAGCACAGAGAACGCTCCCAGTCACCGCACCGTGAAAAAGATACAGAAACACTGGAGAGGGTGTGGAAAAGATTTACTGGGATCATCCCAGCGATCGGTGGATAAATATAACAGGAGAGAATTGCCAGAACGAGTTTCTTTTCTCTTGTAACAAAGGAGGCTGAGGACGTGATCTAATTGAAATCTGGTGACCTAATCAGGATCTGGTGATCCAATAACGATGTGGTGACCTACTCGGGAGCTGAGGTGTAGACAGAGTCAATGGATGGGAGGCTGGTTTGCGTGATGGATTGGGCTACATTCATGACCTTTTGTAATTCCTTGCAGTCTTGGGCAGAGCAGGAGCCCAGACCAAGCTGTGATACAACCAGAAAGGATGCTTTCTATGGTGCATCTGTACAAGTTGGTGAGAGTCGTAGCTGACATGCCAAATTTCCTTCGTCTTCTGAGAAAGTAGAGGCGTTGGTGGGGCTTTCTTAACTATAGCGATTGCGATTGTGTTAGTCTGTCCCCTGATCTATGTTCACTGTGCCTCACTGATTAGAGTATTTGAGGGCAGAGAAAGTTCTGGGATTTGGGCTGAGAGCTTTTATTTACTAATTACTGAGGGAAATCGAGAACCATGTGAGCATGTCTGTTTTTTAGTGTGCTGTTTCTAAGAGGGATTTATGCCTGTGGGGCTATTACTTAAATTGGAACCATAGAGATAGCCTAGCAGTTAAGAAATAAATCTGATTACGTTGAAGTATTTCAATTGGTAAAAGTTATGCTAATTATTTTAGAACATAGAAAGTCACAGCACAAACAGGCCCTTCGGCCCACAAGTTGCGCCGATCACATCCCCACCTCTAGGCCTATCTATAGCCCTCAATCCCATTAAATCCCATGTACTCATCCAGAAGTCTCTTAAAAGACCCCAACGAGTTTGCCTCCACCACCACCGACGTCAGCCGATTCCACTCACCCACCACCCTCTGAGTGAAAAACTTACCCCTGACATCCCCCCTGTACCTACCCCCCAGCACCTTAAACCTGTGTCCTCTCGTAGCAACCATTTCAGCCCTTGGAAATAGCCTCTGAGAGTCCACCCTATCCAGACCCCTCAACATCTTGTAAACCTCTATCAGGTCACCTCTCATCCTTCGTCTCTCCAGGGAGAAGAGACCAAGCTCCCTCAACCTATCCTCATAAGGCATGCCCCCCAATCCAGGCAACATCCTTGTAAATCTCCTCTGCACCCTTTCAATGGCTTCAACATCTTTCCTGTAATGAGGTGACCAGAACTGCGCGCAGTACTCCAAGTGGGGTCTAACCAGGGTCCTATAAAGCTGCAGCATTATCTCCCGACTCCTAAACTCAATCCCTCGATTAATGAAGGCTAGTACGCCATACGCCTTCTTGACCGCATCCTCCACCTGCGAGGCCGATTTAAGAGTCCTATGGACCCGGACCCCAAGGTCCTTCTGATCCTCTACACTGCTAAGAATGGTACCCTTCATTTTATACTGCTGCTCCATCCCATTGGATCTGCCAAAATGGATCACTACACACTTATCCGGGTTGAAGTCCATCTGCCACTTCTCCGCCCAGTCTTGCATTCTATCTATGTCTCGCTGCAACTTCTGACATCCCTCCAAACTATCCACAACACCACCTACCTTGGTGTCGTCAGCAAACTTACCAACCCATCCCTCCACTTCCTCATCCAGGTCATTTATGAAAATGACAAACAGCAAGGGTCCCAGAACAGATCTCTGTTGTTAAAAATAAAGTTTGTTTTGATACAAGCTTCCTTGATCTGATTTGATTTATTATTGTCACATGTATTAACATACCGTGAAAAGTATTATTTCTTGTGCGCTTTACAGACAAAGCATACTGTTCAGAGAGAAGGAAATGAGAGAGTGCAGAATGTAGTGTTACAGTCATAGCTAGGGTGTGGAGAGAAAGGTCAACTTAATGTGAGGTCGGTCCATTCAAAAGTCTGACAGCAGCAGGGAAGAAGCTGTTCTTGAGCCGGTCGGTACGTGACCTCAGACTTTTGTATCTTTTTCCCGAAGGAAGAAGGTGGAAGAGAGAATGTCCGGGGGTGCGTGGGATCCTTAATTATGCCGGCTGCTTTTCCCGAGGCAGCGGGAAGTGTAGACAGAGTCAATGGATGGGAGGCTGGTTTGCGTGATGGATTGGGCTACATTCACAACCTTTTGTAGTTCCTTGCGGTCTTGGGCAGAGCAGGAGCCCCAGACCAAGCTGTGATACAACCAGAAAGAATGCTTTCTATGGTGCATCTGTAAAAGTTGGTGAGAGTCATAGCTGACATGTCAAATTTCCTCAGTCTTCTGAGAAAGCAGAGGCGTTGGTGGGATTTCCTGTTGGGTCAATGGAATTACACCTGGAGAGGAACACCTTACACTGATACCAGAATCAAAAATAGTTGCGTCAAGGTTAACTTCATAAATACCTTGGAGTTTCTGATCTGCTCCCTAACACCATATCCTCATGAAATTAATAATAAACCAATGAAATCTTGCCTTTGCCAGGACCTCGCTGCTGGAAAATGCTGGAATAAACTGCATCCACCGCCGTTCCCTCATCAATTATCTTTGTCACCTCTTCAAAAATGCAATCAAATTGGTGAGACATGACTTTCCCCGTACAAAACCAAGCTGCCTGTCACTAACTCGTCCATTTTCCTCGAAATGTGCAGATATCCTTTCCCTCAGTATTTTCTCCAAAAGCTTCCCCACCACTGACGTCAGGGTTACCGGCCTATGATTTCCTGGATTATCCTGCTTCCTTTCTTAAACAAGGGAACAACACTGGCTATTCTCCACTCCTCTGGGACCTCGCCTGTGAGGATATCTGTTAAGGTCCATTCATTTCCAGAGAAAGTATTACGTTCGATTCATTGGGCGGCACGGTGGCACAGTGGTTGGCACTGCTGCTTCACAGCTCCAGGGACCCGGGTTCAATTCCCGGCTTGGGTCACAGTCTGTGTGGAGTCTGCACATTCTCCCCGTGTCTGCGTGGGTTTCCTCCAGGTGCTCCGGTTTCCTCCTACAGTCCAAAGATGTGCAGGTTGGGTGGATTGACCATGCTAAATTGCCCCTTAGTGTCCAAAGATGCGTAGATGCGAGGGGGCTGAATGGAGCCTCCTCCTGTTCCTGTGTAATAGGCTCGAGGGGCTGAATGGCCTCCTCCTGTTCCTGTGTAACAGGCTCGAGGGGCTGAATGGCCTCCTCCTGTTCCTGTGTAACAGGCTCGAGAGCTGAATGGCCTCCTGCTGTTCCTGTGTAACAGGCTCGAGGGGCTGAATGGCCTCCTCCTGTTCCTGTGTAACAGGCTCGAGGGGCTGAATGGCCGCCTCCTGTTCCTGTGTAACAGGCTCGAGGGGCTGAATGGCCGCCTCCTGTTCCTGTGTAACAGGCTCGAGGGGCTGAATGGCCTCCTCCTGTTCCTGTGTAACAGGCTCGAGGGGCTGAATGGGGCCTCCTCCTGTTCCTGTGTAACAGGCTCGAGGGGCTGAATGGCCTCTTCCTGTTCCTGTGTAACAGGCTCGAGGGGCTGAATGGGGCCTCCTCCTGTTCCTGTGCAACAAGCTCGAGGGGCTGAATGGCCTCCTCCTGTTCCTGTGTAACTGGCTCGAGGGGCTGAATAGGGCCTCCTCCTGTTCCCGTGTAACAGGCTCGAGGGGCTGAATGGCCTCCTCCTGTCCCTGTGTAACAGGCTCGAGGGGCTGAATGGGGTCTCCTCCTGTTCCTGTGTAACAGGCTCGAGGGGCTGAATGGGGCCTCCTCCTGTTCCTGTGTAACAGGCTCGAGGGGCTGAATGGGGCCTCCTCCTGTTCCTGTGCAACAAGCTCGAGAGGCTGAATGGGGCCTCCTCCTGTGTAACAGGCTCGAGGGGCTGAATGGCCTCCTCCTGTCCCTGTGTAACAGGCTCGAGGGGCTGAATGGGGCCTCCTCCTGTTCCTGTGTAACAGGCTCGAGGGGCTGAATGGGGCCTCCTCCTGTTCCTGTGTAACAGGCTCGAGGGGCTGAATGGGGCCTCCTCCTGTTCCTGTGTAACAGGCTCGAGGGGCTGAATGGACTCCTCCTGTTCCTGTGTAACAGGCTCGAGGGGGCTGAATGGCCTCCTCCTGTTCCTGTGTAACAGGCTCGAGGGGGCTGAATGGGGCCTCCTCCTGTTCCTGTGTAACAGGCTCGAGGGGGCTGAATGGGGCCTCCTCCTGTTCCTGTGTAACAGGCTCGAGGGGCTGAATGGGGCCTCCTGTTCCTGTGTAACAGGCTCGAGGGGGCTGAATGGGGCCTCCTCCTGTTCCTGTGTAACAGGCTCGAGGGGCTGAATGGGGCCTCCTCCTGTTCCTGTGCAACAAGCTCGAGGGGCTGAATGGGGCCTCCTCCTGTTCCTGTGTAACAGGCTCGAGGGGCTGAATGGGGCCTCCTCCTGTTCCTGTGTAACAGGCTCGAGGGGCTGAATGGGGCCTCCTCCTGTTCCTGTGTAACAGGCTCGAGGGGCTGAATGGGGCCTCCTCCTGTTCCTGTGCAACAAGCTCGAGGGGCTGAATCTCTCTATGTAACTGACACCTTATGAATTATTTTTATAACAGTGTGAAGTGTAGGTTCATTTCTTTGCCTCTGTGAGGACATTATGTAATCCTCACTTTCCAATTCTGTCAACCTCGTGTCAATCGGCGTCCCACGATTCAGCTGAGTAAAGACATTGCCCTCTGAGTTTTGCATCGATAAAATTGCGATGTATTTTAATTGAAACCAACATTTTAGAGAGACAGTTTTTCATTTCTATAGCGATTTACACATCCTCAGAACGTCTCCGAGCGCCTTGCGGAAAATCAGGCTTTCATCTGGTGAGGCCCACGTTGTGAGTTAGATAACGCAGCAGCTAATTTGTGCATAGCAAGATCCCACACAGCAGTGCAGTAAAAGCCACTTGTTTATTATTCATGGAATGTCTGACAGTGCGGCACTCACTCAGCACTGACCCTCTGACAGTGCGGCACTCACTCAGCACTGACCCTCTGACAGTGCGGCACTCCCTTAGCACTGACCCTCTGACAGTGCGGCACTCACTCAGCACTGACCCTCTGACAGTGCGGCGCTCCCTCAGCACTGACCCTCTGACAGTGCGGCACTCCCTCAGTACTGACCCTCTGACAGTGCGGCACTCACTCAGCACTGACCCTCTGACAGTGCGGCACTCCCTTAGCACTGACCCTCTGACAGTGCGGCACTCACTCAGCACTGACCCTCTGACAGTGCGGCACTCCCTCAGCACTGACCCTCTGACAGTGCGGCACTCCCTCAGCACTGACCCTCTGACAGTGCGGCACTCCCTCAGCACTGACCCTCTGACAGTGCGGCACTCCCTCAGCACTGACCCTCTGACAGTGCGGCGCTCCCTCAGCACTGACCCTCTGACAGTGCGGCGCTCCCTCAGTACTGACCCTCTGACAGTGCGGCACTCCCTCAGTACTGACCCTCTGACAGTGCGGCACTCCCTCAGCACTGACCCTCTGACAGTGCGGCACTCCCTCAGTACTGACCCTCTGACAGTGCGGCACTCCCTCAGCACTGACCCTCTGACAGTGCGGCACTCCCTCAGCACTGACCCTCTGACAGTGCGGCACTCCCTCAGTACTGACCCTCTGACAGTGCAGCACTCCCTCAGCACTGACCCTCTGACAGTGCAGCACTCCCTCAGCACTGACCCTCTGACAGTGCGACACTCCCTCAGCACTGACCCTCTGACAGTGCGGCACTCCCTCAGTACTGACCCTCTGACAGTGCGGCACTCCCTCAGTACTGACCCTCTGACAGTGCGGCACTCCCTCAGCACTGACCCTCTGACAGTGCGGCACTCCCTCAGTACTGACCCTCTGACAGTGCAGCACTCCCTCAGTACTGACCCTCTGACAGTGCGGCACTCCCTCAGCACTGACCCTCTGACAGTGCAGCACTCCCTCAGCACTGACCCTCTGACAGTGCAGCACTCCCTCAGCACTGACCCTCTGACAGTGCGGCACTCCCTCAGTACTGACCCTCTGACAGTGCGGCACTCCCTCAGCACTGACCCTCTGACAGTGCAGCACTCCCGCAGCACTGACATAGAAACATAGAAAAACTACAGTACAAACAGGCCCTTCGGCCCACAAGTTGTGCCGAACATATCCCTACCTTTTAGGCCTACCTATAACCCTCCATCCTATTAAGTCCCATGTACTCATCCAGGAGTCTCTTAAAAGACCTTATTGAGTTTGCCTCCACCACCACTGACGGCAGCCGACTCCACTCGCCCACCACCCTCTGTGTGAAAAACTTACCCCTAACATCTCCCCTGTACCCACTCCCCAGCACCTTAAACCTGTGTCCTCTCGTAGCAGCCATTTCCACCCTGGGAAAAAGCCTCTGAGAGTCCACCCGATCTATGCCTCTCAACATCTTATACACCTCTATTAGGTCTCCTCTCATCCTACGTCTCTCCAAGGAGAAAAGACCAAGCTCCCTCAGCCTATCCTCATAAGGCATGCCACTCAATCCAGGCAACATCCTTGTAAATCTCCTCTGCACCCTTTCAATCTGTTCCACACCCTTCCTCTCGTGAGGCGACCAGAACTGAGCACAGTACTCCAAGTGGGGTCTGACGAGGGTCTTATATAGCTGCATCATTATCCCCGGACTCCGAAACTCAATCCCTCGATTGATAAAGGCCAGCACACCATACGCCTTCTTAACCACCTCCTCCACCTGCGGGGCTGATTTCAGAGTCCCCTCTGACAGTGCGGCACTCCCTCAGTACTGACCCTCTGACAGTGTGGCACTCCCTCAGTACTGACCCTCTGACAGTGCAGCACTCCCTCAGTACTGACCCTCTGACAGTGCGGCACTCCCTCAGCACTGACCCTCTGACAGTGCGGCACTCCCTCAGCACTGACCCTCTGACAGTGCGGCACTCCCTCAGCACTGACCCTCTGACAGTGCGGCACTCCCTCAGCACTGACCCTCTGACAGTGCGGCACTCCCTCAGCACTGACCCTCTGACAGTGCGGCACTCCCTCAGCACTGACCCTCTGACAGTGCGGCACTCCCTCAGTACTGACCCTCTGACAGTGCGGCACTCCCTCAGCACTGACCCTCTGACAGTGCGGCACTCCCTCAGCACTGACCCTCTGACAGTGCGGCACTCCCTCAGTACTGACCCTCTGACAGTGCGGCACTCCCTCAGTACTGACCCTCTGACAGTGCGGCACTCCCTCAGCACTGACCCTCTGACAGTGCGGCACTCCCTCAGTACTGACCCTCTGACAGTGCGGCACTCCCTCAGTACTGACCCTCTGACAGTGCGGCACTCCCTCAGCACTGACCCTCTGACAGTGCGGCACTCCCTCAGTACTGACCCACTGACAGTGCGGCACTCCCTCAGTACTGACCCTCTGACAGTGCGGCACTCCCTCAGCACTGACCCTCTGACAGTGCGGCACTCCCTCAGTACTGACCCTCTGACAGTGCGGCACTCCCTCAGCACTGACCCTCTGACAGTGCGGCACTCCCTCAGTACTGACCCTCTGACAGTGCGGCACTCCCTCAGTACTGACCCTCTGACAGTGCGGCACTCCCTCAGTACTGACCCTCTGACAGTGCGGCGCCCCCAAGTGCCAGGATGGCACTTTCCATCAGGAAGACACGGAGTCCTCTGGCCTCGATTGAGGCCATTCAGCCCAACATGTTTGACCTGGCTCTTTGAATGGCTTATTCCATTGGAAATGTTTGTGGGATCTCTTTCTGAGGGGCCAGTATCAGGATCGGTCACTCTCGTCCAACGGGGAACGAGCAAATATTGTAATTTCTTTGCCTTCCTCACTTCGATTTCAAGAATAGTTCCAAATTTGTCAGGGAAGGTTCAGGGGGAGATTTACTAGAACGTTCCGGGGGACGAGGGGGCTTCAGTTCAGGCGGAGAGACTGGGAGAAGCTGGGATCGTTCCCCTCGGAGCGGAGAAGGTTCAGGGGGAGATTGAATCGAGGCGTTCAGAATCACGAGGGGGAGGGGGGGGGTTTGGATGGAGTGAATGAGGAGAAAGTGTTTCCAGTGACAGGAGGCTCGGTAACCGGAGGGGACACGGAGTGAAGAGAATCGGGGAAAGAACCAGAGGGGGGGGAGATGAGGAGAATTTTATTTTGGACACACAGCGAGTTGTTGTGATCTGGAAGGCGCTGCCTGACAGGGCGCTGGAAGCAGATTCAACAGGAACTTTCAAAAGGGGCAATTGGGGAAATACTGGAAGGGGGAAAATTTACAGAGAGAGAGAGTGGGGACTAATTGGAGAGATCTTTCAGAGAGCTAGCACTGGGTGGATGGGTTGAATGGCCTCCTGTGCTCGATCGAGGTGTCGGGCACCATCGACAGCCACCATTGGTCAGCCGGGAGTCGCACTGGCGTGAGGAATTCTCATTTTCACCTCTTCGTAAACCCCCCCTGAACCCGACCCCACCCCAAACCCGCGCTCAGAGCTGAACCCCCTACCCCCAGCGGCGACCTGTACCAACCTAACCATCCATCGACCGCGGGTTTCCGCTTCCCCACCTCCCAGCCGCTTTGCTAAAACCCTCCAGGGGCAGACAGGTCAAGCGCTGTTCCGAGAAAAATTATCGACAATGCCTCCCCCCCGCTTACGCAGAGGACATTCACGATCACCGGGGGCGCTTTAGCCTCGACTGTCGCTCCCACGTTAGTCTTCCTGAGAAAGATCTCCGCTATCGTCCCCTTAAAGAGCGGGGTTGACAATCAGATACAGCCCCTCCCCCTCCCTCCCTCCCCTCCCCCTTCCCTCTTCCCCCACCCTGCACCCACCCTCCCATCCCTCCCCCCCTCCTCTTCCCCCCTCCCCCGGACACCCACACCTGCCCCCAATTCTCTGCTCAAGAATGTAGTCACTCTTCGGAGAGCCATAACGTGGGTGACCCTTGTTGTCCTGGGGTTTGGAGAGGGCCACTGGTGTCAAGGTCCGTTGGTGTTAGGAGGGGCAGATTTTGGCTTCAGGGTGGGGTCTGTTCACCGGGTGGGGGGGTGGGTGAGGTCTCCTTAATCTTGGGAACCTGTGGAGTGGAGGAATGGAGGATTGTGTCAGGTGAATTGACAAAACAACACAAATATTAGAAACTCTTCCTGCAATTGTAGCCCAGAATCACAGAATCTCAATCCCCAGAAAGGACCAGATAGACAGAGACCCCCTAAGCACACCCAGTCCCACAGACAGACCCCCAAAACACACCCAGTCCCACAGACAGACCCCCAAAACACACCCAGTCCCACAGACAGACCCCCAAAACACACCCAGTCCCACAGACAGACCCCCAAAACACACCCAGTCCCACAGACAGACCCCCAAAACACACCCAGTCCCACAGACAGACCCCCAAAACACACCCAGTCCCACAGACAGACCCCCAAAACACACCCAGTCCCACAGACAGACCCCCAAAACACACCCAGTCCCACAGACAGACCCCCTAAACACACCCTGTCCCACAGACAGACCCCCAAAACACACCCAGTCCCACAGACAGACCCCCAAAACACACCCAGTCCCACAGACAGACCCCCAAAACACACCCAGTCCCACAGACAGACCCCCAAAACACACCCAGTCCCACAGACAGACCCCCAAAACACACCCAGTCCCACAGACAGACCCCCAAAACACACCCAGTCCCACAGACAGACCCCCAAAACACACCCAGTCCCACAGACAGACCCCCAAAACACACCCAGTCCCACAGACAGACCCCCAAAACACACCCAGTCCCACAGACAGACCCCCAAAACACACCCAGTCCCACAGACAGACCCCCAAAACACACCCAGTCCCACAGACAGACCCCCAAAACACACCCAGTCCCACAGACAGACCCCCAAAACACACCCAGTCCCACAGACAGACCCCCAAAACACACCCAGTCCCACAGACAGACCCCCTAAACACACCCAGTCCCACAGACAGACCCCCAAAACACACCCAGTCCCACAGACAGACCCCCAAAACACACCCAGTCCCACAGACAGACCCCCAAAACACACCCAGTCCCACAGACAGACCCCCAAAACACACCCAGTCCCACAGACAGACCCCCTAAACATACCCAGTCCCACAGACAGACCCCCAAAACACACCCAGTCCCACAGACAGACCCCCAAAACACACCCAGTCCCACAGACAGACCCCCTAAACACACCCAGTCCCACAGACAGACCCCCAAAACACACCCAGTCCCACAGACAGACCCCCAAAACACACCCAGTCCCACAGACAGACCCCCAAAACACACCCAGTCCCACAGACAGACCCCCAAAACACACCCAGTCCCACAGACAGACCCCCTAAACACACCCAGTCCCACAGACAGACCCCCAAAACACACCCAGTCCCACAGACAGACCCCCTAAACACACCCAGTCCCACAGACAGACGCCCAAAACACACCCAGTCCCACAGACAGACCCCCAAAACACACCCAGTCCCACAGACAGACCCCCAAAACACACCCAGTCCCACAGACAGACCCCCAAAACACACCCAGTCCCACAGACAGACCCCCTAAACACACCCAGTCCCACAGACAGACCCCCAAAACACACCCAGTCCCACAGACAGACCCCCAAAACACACCCAGTCCCACAGACAGACCCCCAAAACACACCCAGTCCCACAGACAGACCCCCAAAACACACCCAGTCCCACAGACAGACCCCCTAAACATACCCAGTCCCACAGACAGACCCCCAAAACACACCCAGTCCCACAGACAGACCCCCTAAACATACCCAGTCCCACAGACAGACCCCCAAAACACACCCAGTCCCACAGACAGACCCCCTAAACATACCCAGTCCCACAGACAGACCCCCAAAACACACCCAGTCCCACAGACAGACCCCCAAAACACACCCAGTCCCACAGACAGACCCCCAAAACACACCCAGTCCCACAGACAGACCCCCTAAACACACCCAGTCCCACAGACAGACCCCCAAAACACACCCAGTCCCACAGACAGACCCCCAAAACACACCCAGTCCCACAGACAGACCCCCAAAACACACCCAGTCCCACAGACAGACCCCCTAAACACACCCAGTCCCACAGACAGACCCCCAAAACACACCCAGTCCCACAGACAGACCCCCAAAACACACCCAGTCCCACAGACAGACCCCCAAAACACACCCAGTCCCACAGACAGACCCCCAAAACACACCCAGTCCCACAGACAGACCCCCAAAACACACCCAGTCCCACAGACAGACCCCCGAAACACACCCAATCCCACAGACAGACCCCCTAAACACACCCAATCCCACAGACAGACCCCCTAAACACACCCAGTCCCACAGACAGACCCCCAAAACACACCCAGTCCCACAGACAGACCCCCTAAACACACCCAGTCCCACAGACAGACCCCCAAAACACACCCAGTCCCACAGACAGACCCCCTAAACACACCCAATCCCACAGACAGACCCCCTAAACATACCCAGTCCCACAGACAGACCCACTAGACACACCCAACCCAAGGCACGAACTCGCACCCACAGGGAGTGGGGAGAATGTGGGACTCGCTCCCACGGGGAGTGGGGAGAATGTGGGACTCGCTCCCACGGGGAGTGGGGAGAATGTGGGACTCGTTCCCACAGGGAGCAGGGGGAGAATGTGGGACTCGCTCCCATGGGGAGTGGGGCGAATGTGGGACTCACTCCCATGGGGAGTGGGGAGAATGTGGGACTCACTCCCACGGGGAGTGGGGCGAATGTGGGACCCACTCCCACAGAGAGTGGAGAGAATGTGGGACTCGCTCCCATGGGGAATGGGGAGAATGTGGGACTCGCTCCCACGGGGAGTGGGGAGAGTGTGGGACTCGCTCCCACGGGGAGTGGGGAGAATGTGGGACTCACTTCCATGGGGAGTGGGGAGAATGTGGGACTCGCTCCCACGGGGAGTGGGGGAGAATGTGGGACTGACTCCTACGGGGAGTGGGGAGAATGTGGGACTCACTCCCACGGGGAGTGGGGAGAATGTGGGACTCACTCCCACGGGGAGTGGGGAGAATGTGGGACTCACTCCCACAGGGAGTGGGGAGAATGTGGGACTCGCTCCCACGGGGAGTGGGGAGAATGTGGGACTCACTCCCACGGGGAGTGGGGAGAATATGGGACTCGCTCCCACGGGGAGTGAGGGAGAATGTGGGACTCACTCCCACAGGGAGTGGGGAGAATGTGGGACTCACTCCCACAGGGAGTGGGGAGAATGTGGGACTCACTTCCACGGGGAGTGGGGAGAATGTGGGACTCGCTCCCACAGGGAGTGGGGGAGAATGTGGGACTCGCTCCCACGGGGAGTGGGGAGAATGTGGGACTCACTCCCATGGGGAGTGGGGAGAATGTGGGACTCGCTCCCACGGGGAGTGGGGAGAATGTGGAACTCGCTCCCACGGGGAGTGGGGAGAATGTGGGACTCGCTCCCACGGGGAGTGGGGCGAATGTGGGACCCACTCCCACAGAGAGTGGAGAGAATGTGGGACTCGCTCCCATGGGGAATGGGGAGAATGTGGGACTCGCTCCCACGGGGAGTGGGGAGAGTGTGGGACTCGCTCCCTGGGGGAGTGGGGAGAATGTGGGACCCACTCCCATGGGGAGTGGGGAGAATGTGGGACTCGCTCCCACGGGGAGTGGGGGAGAATGTGGGACTCGCTCCCACGGGGAGTGGGGAGAATGTGGAACTCACTCCCACGGGGAGTGGGGAGAATGTGGGACTCGCTCCCACGGGGAGTGGGGGGAATGTGGGACCCACTCCCATGGGGAGTGGGGAGAATGTGGGACTCGCTCCCACGGGGAGTGGGGAGAATGTGGGACCCACTCCCACAGGGAGTGGGGAGAATGTGGGACTCGCTCCCACGGGGAGTGGGGAGAGTGTGGGACTCACTCCCTGGGGGAGTGGGGAGAATGTGGGACTCACTCCCACGGGGAGTGGGGAGAATGTGGGACTCGCTCCCACGGGGAGTGGGGAGAATGTGGGACTCACTCCCTGGGGGAGTGGGGAGAATGTGGGACTCACTCCCACGGGGAGTGGGGAGAATGTGGGACCCACTCCCATGGGGAGTGGGGAGAATGTGGGACTCGCTCCCACGGGGAGTGGGGGAGAATGTGGAACTCACTCCCACGGGGAGTGGGGAGAATGTGGGACTCACTCCCACGGGGAGTGGGGAGAATGTGAGACTCGCTCCCACGGGGAGTGGGGAGAATGTGGGACTCGCTCCCACGGGGAGTGGGGAGAATGTGGGACCCACTCCCACAGGGAGTGGAGAGAATGTGGGACTCGCTCCCACGGGGAGTGGGGAGAATGTGGGACCCACTCCCATGGGGAGTGGGGAGAATGTGGGACTCGCTCCCACGGGGAGTGGGGAGAATGTGGGACCTACTCCCACGGGGAGTAGGGGAGAATGTGGGACCCACTCCCATGGGGAGTGGGGAGAATGTGGGACTCACTCCCACGGGGAGTGGGGAGAATGTGGGACTCGCTCCCACGGGGAGTGGGGAGAATGTGGGACTCGCTCCCACGGGGAGTGGGGAGAATGTGGCACTCGCTCCCACGGGGAGTGGGGGAGAATGTGGGACTCGCTCCCACGGGGAGTGGGGAGAATGTGGGACTCGCTCCCACGGGGAGTGGGGAGAATGTGGGACTCGCTCCCACGGGGAGTGGGGGAGGTGAATAGTATTGATGTATTTTAGGGGAAACTGGATAAATACATAGGGAAAATGTTTAGCATGTCAATGAAGGAAACAGACGGGGAAACTTGATTATTTAAATGTGAAATAGAAACAACTGGAAATCGAAAAAGTGATTCAATTTGTTTCTGTTCAACATGCACTTCCTGTTTCCGAAATCAACTTCCTGTTGCTAGATTTTGCGGTTAATCTTGTTTTGACAGCGGCGAGAGTGATTGTGCAGATTGGAGCCTGAACCCGGCACTGAGTGCGGGCAATGGGGTGCTCTCACTAACATGGTCATCTCTAAGAGCCAGGCCAATGTGCTGAGGAACGGCGTTCGAATCTCGCCCAGGCAGATAGAATTCTATCAAACTTTGGAATTAAAAATCTAACGGCAAACAGGAAACTACTGCCGTTAAAAACACCTCATCTACTTCACTGATGTCCCAGATAGGAAATGAAACCTTTCGGGGCGGCACGGTTGTTAGCACTGCTGCGTCACAGCGCCAGGGACCCGGGTTCGATTCCCGGGGGCACGGTGACACAGTGGTTAGCACTGCTGCCTCACAGTGCCAGGGACCCGGGTTCGATTCCCGGGGGCACGGTGACACAGTGGTTAGCACTGCTGCTTCACAGCGCCAGGGACCCGGGTTCCATTCCCGGGGGCACGGTGACACAGTGGTTAGCGCTGCTGCCTCACAGCGCCAGGGACCCGGGTTCGATTCCCGGGGGCACGGTGACACAGTGGTTAGCGCTGCTGCCTCACAGTGCCAGGGACCCGGGTTCGATTCCCGGGGGCACGGTGACACAGTGGTTAGCACTGCTGCCTCACAGCGCCAGGGACCCGGGTTCGATTCCCGGGGGCACGGTGACACAGTGGTTAGCGCTGCTGCCTCACAGCGCCAGGGACCCGGGTTCGATTCCCGGGGGCACGGTGACACAGTGGTTAGCACTGCTGCCTCACAGCGCCAGGGACCCGGGTTCCATTCCCGGGGGCACGGTGACACAGTGGTTAGCGCTGCTGCCTCACAGCGCCAGGGACCCGGGTTCCATTCCCGGGGGCACGGTGACACAGTGGTTGGCGCTGCTACCTCACAGTGCCAGGGACCCGGGTTCGATTCCCGGGGGCACGGTGACACAGTGGTTAGCACTGCTACCTCACAGCGCCAGGGACCCGGGCTCGATTCCCGGCCTCGGGTCACTGTCTGTGTGGAGTTTGCACGTTCTCCCCGTGTCTGCGTGGGTTTCCTCCGGGTGCTCCGGTTTCCTCCCACAGTCTGAAAGATGTGTAGGTTAGGTGGATTGGCCATGCTAAATTGCCCCTTTGTGTCCAAAGATGTGTCGGTTAGGTGGATTGGCCATGCTAAATTGCCCCTTTGTGTCCAAAGATGTGCAGGTTAGGTGGATTGGCCATGCTAAATTGCCCCTTTGTGTCCAAAGATGTGTCGGTTAGGTGGATTGGCCATGCTAAATTGCCCCTTTGTGTCCAAAGATGTGCAGGTTAGGTGGATTGGCCATGCTAAATTGCCCCTTTGTGTCCAAAGATGTGTCGGTTAGGTGGATTGGCCGTGCTAAATTGCCCCTTCGTGTCCAAAGATGTGCAGGTTCGGTGGATTGGCCATGCTAAATTGCCCCTTAGTGTGTAAATCTGAGGGGTTACGGGGATAGCCTGGGAGAGGGGCCTGGGGGAGGAAATTCCACAGTTTCACCAGCCTCTGAGTGAAGAAATCTCTCCTTATCTCTGTCTGAAATGTGCCTCACCCATACCTTCACACTGAGACCCTGACCCACCACCACACCCCCCGCCCCCCCCCACCCCCCCCAGCCTTAAGAAACACCATCCCGGCATCCGGTCTGTCCAGCCCTGTCAGAGTTTTATCCGCTTCAGTCAGATCCCCCCTCATTCCTCTAAACCCCAGTGAATACAGGCCCGGTCGACCCAATCTCTCCCCGTCCAACACTCCCCCATCCCAGGGGTAAACTCCAGTGAATACAGGCCCGGTCGACCCAATCTCTCCCCGTCCGACACTCCCCCATCCCGGGGATAAACTCCAGTGAATACAGGCCCGGTCGACCCAATCTCTCCCCGTCCGACACTCCCCCATCCCGGGGATAAACTCCAGTGAATACAGGCCCGATCCACCCAATCTCTCCCCGTCCGACACTCCCCCTTCCCAGGAATCAGTCTGGTGAACCTTCGCTGCGCTCCCTCTGTGATAAATATGTCCTTTCTCAGATAAGGAGACCAAAACCACCCACAATACTCCAGGGTGAGTAACAGCTCCCAAAAACCAGCAAAGGCCACAAACCATCGATGTTAATAAAAGGTTATTTTCAAAGCAGCAGCAAGTTAATTTGAACCTGCGAAGTTTCCCCTGCGGCTTCATGTTTTAGATTCAATGTTCTGCAAAGCGGTTGATCTTCCCTTAACCTGTTCCTCGCTATTGGATCGGAAGGTGATAAAGCACTTGTGTTTAAAAGATCTTCCCCAACAACCTCACACCATTAATCACTGCCTAACACTGCGGGACACGGGGAGGTATCAGCAACAGGGGAGCACTGAGACAGATAGAGTGTGACAGAGCAAGAGAGAGAGAGAGACAGAGAGCGAGAGACACACGCACACACACAGAGAGAGGGACAGAGAGAGAGAGAGACAGAGAAAGAGAAAGAGAGAGACACAGAGAGAGACAGACAAAAACAGAGAGAGAGTGAGAGAGAGACAGAGACGGAGACAGAGAGACACACAGAGAGAGGGACAGAGGGAGAGAGAGAGAGGTTACAGAGATATGGAGGAGTGTAGGGGGCTGGAGGAGGTTACAGAGGTAGGGAGGGGTGTAGGGGCTGGAGGAGGTTACAGAGGAAGGGAGTGTAGGGGGCTGGAGGAGGTTACAGAGGTAGGGAGGGGTGTAGGGGCTGGAGGACGTAACAGAGGTAGGGAGGGGTGTAGGGGCTGGAGGAGGTTCCAGAGGTAGGAAGGGGTGTAGGGGCTGGAGGAGGTTACAGAGATAGGGAGGGGGTGGAGGGGGCTGGAGGAGGTTACAGAGAGAGGGAGAGGTGCAGGGGCTGGAGGAGGTTACAGAGATAGGGAGGGGTGTTGGGGCTGGAGGAGGTTACAGAGATAGGGAGGGGTGTAGGGGCTGGAGGAGTTTACAGAGATAGGGAGGGGGTGTAGGGGCTGGAGGAGGTTCCAGAGGTAGGAAGGGGTGTAGGGGCTGGAGGAGGTTACAGAGATAGGGAGGGGGTGTAGGGGCTGGAGGAGGTTCCAGAGATAGGGAGGGGTATAGGGGCTGGAGGGGGTTACAGAGATAGGGAGGGGTGTAGGGGCTGGAGGAGGTTACAAAGATAGGGAGGGGTGTAGGGGCTGGAGGAGGTTACAGAGATAGGGAGGGGTGTAGGGGCTGGAGGAGGTTACAGAGATAGGGAGGGGGTGTAGGGGCTGGAGGAGGTTACAGAGATAGGGAGGGGTGTAGAGGCTGGAGGAGGTTACAGAGATAGGGAGGGGGTGTAGGGGCTGGAGGAGGTTACAGAGATAGGGAGGGGGTGTAGGGGCTGGAGAAGGTTACAGAGATGGGGAGGGGTGTAGGGGCTGGAGGAGGTTACAGAGATAGGGAGGGGTGTAGGGGCTGGAGGAGGTTACAGAGATAGGGAGGGGTGTAGGGGCTGGAGGAGGTTACAGAGATAGGGAGGGGGTGCAGGGTCTGGAGGAGGTTACAGAGATAGGGAGGGGGTGTAGGGGCTGGAGGAGGTTACAGAGATAGGGAGGGGGTGTCGGGTCTGGAGGAGGTTACAGAGATAGGGAGGGGGTGTAGGGGCTGGAGAAGGTTACAGAGATGGGGAGGGGTGTAGGGGCTGGAGGAGGTTACAGAGATAGGGAGGGGTGTAGGGGCTGGAGGAGGTTACAGAGATAGGGAGGGGGTGTAGGGTCTGGAGGAGGTTAGAGAGATAGGGAGGGGTTTAGGGGCTGGAGGAGGTTACAGAGATAGGGAGGGGTGTAGGGGCTGGAGGAGGTTACAGAGATAGGGAGGGGTGTAGGGGCTGGAGGAGGTTACAGAGATAGGGAGGGGGTATAGGGGCTGGAGGAGGTTACAGAGATAGGGAGGGGTGTAGGGGCTGGGGGAGGTTGCAGAGATAGGGAGGGGTGTAGGGGCTGGAGGAGGTTACAGAGATAGGGAGGGGTGTAGGGGCTGGAGGAGGTTACAGAGATAGGGAGGGGTGTAGGGGCTGGAGGAGTTTACAGAGATAGGGAGGGGGTGTAGGGGCTGGAGGAGGTTCCAGAGGTAGGAAGGGGTGTAGGGGCTGGAGGGGGTTACAGAGATAGGGAGGGGTGTAGGGGCTGGAGGAGGTTACAGAGATAGGGAGGGGTGTAGGGGCTGGAGGAGGTTACAGAGATAGGGAGGGGTGTAGGGGCTGGAGGAGTTTACAGAGATAGGGAGGGGGTGTAGGGGCTGGAGGAGGTTCCAGAGGTAGGAAGGGGTGTAGGGGCTGGAGGGGGTTACAGAGATAGGGAGGGGTGTAGGGGCTGGAGGAGGTTACAAAGATAGGGAGGGGTGTAGGGGCTGGAGGAGGTTGCAGAGATAGGGAGGGGTGTAGGGGCTGGAGGAGGTTACAGAGATAGGGAGGGGTGTAGGGGCTGGAGGAGTTTACAGAGATAGGGAGGGGTGTAGGGGCTGGAGGAGTTTACAGAGATAGGGAAGGGGTGTAGGGGCTGGAGGAGGTTCCAGAGATAGGGAGGGGTGTAGGGGCTGGAGGGGGTTACAGAGATAGGGAGGGGTGCAGGGGCTGGAGGAGGTTACAGAGATAGGGAGGGGGTGTAGGGTCTGGAGGAGGTTAGAGAGATAGGGAGGGGTGTAGGGGCTGGAGGAGGTTAGAGAGATAGGGAGGGGTGTAGGGGCTGGAGGAGGTTACAGAGATAGGGAGGGGTGTAGGGGCTGGAGGAGGTTACAGAGATAGGGAGGGGGTGTAGGGGCTGGAGGAGGTTACAGAGATAGGGAGGGGGTGTCGGGTCTGGAGGAGGTTACAGAGATAGGGAGGGGGTGTAGGGGCTGGAGAAGGTTACAGAGATGGGGAGGGGTGTAGGGGCTGGAGGAGGTTACAGAGATAGGGAGGGGTGTAGGGGCTGGAGGAGGTTACAGAGATAGGGAGGGGGTGTAGGGTCTGGAGGAGGTTAGAGAGATAGGGAGGGGTTTAGGGGCTGGAGGAGGTTACAGAGATAGGGAGGGGTGTAGGGGCTGGAGGAGGTTACAGAGATAGGGAGGGGTGTAGGGGCTGGAGGAGGTTACAGAGATAGGGAGGGGGTATAGGGGCTGGAGGAGGTTACAGAGATAGGGAGGGGTGTAGGGGCTGGGGGAGGTTGCAGAGATAGGGAGGGGTGTAGGGGCTGGAGGAGGTTACAGAGATAGGGAGGGGTGTAGGGGCTGGAGGAGGTTACAGAGATAGGGAGGGGTGTAGGGGCTGGAGGAGTTTACAGAGATAGGGAGGGGGTGTAGGGGCTGGAGGAGGTTCCAGAGGTAGGAAGGGGTGTAGGGGCTGGAGGGGGTTACAGAGATAGGGAGGGGTGTAGGGGCTGGAGGAGGTTACAGAGATAGGGAGGGGTGTAGGGGCTGGAGGAGGTTACAGAGATAGGGAGGGGTGTAGGGGCTGGAGGAGTTTACAGAGATAGGGAGGGGGTGTAGGGGCTGGAGGAGGTTCCAGAGGTAGGAAGGGGTGTAGGGGCTGGAGGGGGTTACAGAGATAGGGAGGGGTGTAGGGGCTGGAGGAGGTTACAAAGATAGGGAGGGGTGTAGGGGCTGGAGGAGGTTGCAGAGATAGGGAGGGGTGTAGGGGCTGGAGGAGGTTACAGAGATAGGGAGGGGTGTAGGGGCTGGAGGAGTTTACAGAGATAGGGAGGGGTGTAGGGGCTGGAGGAGTTTACAGAGATAGGGAAGGGGTGTAGGGGCTGGAGGAGGTTCCAGAGATAGGGAGGGGTGTAGGGGCTGGAGGGGGTTACAGAGATAGGGAGGGGTGCAGGGGCTGGAGGAGGTTACAGAGATAGGGAGGGGGTGTAGGGTCTGGAGGAGGTTAGAGAGATAGGGAGGGGTGTAGGGGCTGGAGGAGGTTAGAGAGATAGGGAGGGGTGTAGGGGCTGGAGGAGGTTACAGAGATAGGGAGGGGTGTAGGGGCTGGAGGAGGTTACAGAGATAGGGAGGGGGTGTAGGGGCCGGAGGAGGTTACAGAGATAGGGAGGAGTGTAGGGGCCGGAGGAGGTTACAGAGATAGGGAGGGGTGTAGGGGCTGGAGGAGGTTACAGAGATAGGGAGGGTTGTAGGGGCCGGGGGAGGTTACAGAGATAGGGAGGGGGTGTATGGGCTGGAGGAGGTTACAGAGATAGGGAGGGGGTGTAGGGGCCGGGGGAGGTTACAGAGATAGGGAGGGGGTGTAGGGGCTGGAGGAGGTTACAGAGATAGGGAGGGGTGTAGGGGCTGGAGGAGGGTAATTGGGCAACAAGGAACGTGTGTGCCAATATGATGAAACCCTGCAGTATTGCAGGGTAAATGCTGGTGTACGGGACGAGAGGGAGGTGGAGCATCGCCAATGGCAGAGCAATCAATCGCAAGGTATCGCAACTCGCCATGTCCCACGATTGAAGAAAGAAAAATATTCAGCGTTCATTGCGAAGGTTACAATGGTTCCCAGGGGGTGAGGGACGCTGAGAGGAATGGTGCGACCACGCACTCACATACCCGGCAGGAAGACCCCAGAGGACGCACACCCCGAGGTACAATCAGCCATGTTCTCATAGCCAGACTCACTCTCATTCACCTCGTGGTCATCATCATATTCACCTGCAGAGAGAAAGGTTCAACCTTCAACCAGCGCTCAGTGTCGAGGGAGCTTTACTCTGTATCTAACCCCGTGCTGTACCTGTCCTGGGAGTGTTTGATGGGGCAGTGTAGAGGGAGCTTTACTCTGTATCTAACCCCGTGCTGTACCTGTCCTGGGAGTGTTTGATGGGGCAGTGTAGAGGGAGCTTTACTCTGTATCTAACCCCGTGCTGTACCTGTCCTGGGAGTGTTTGATGGGGGACAGTGTAGAGGGAGCTTTACTCTGTATCTAACCTCGTGCTGTACCTGTCCTGGGAGTGTTTGATGGGGACAGTGTAGAGGGAGCTTTACTCTGTATCTAACCCCGTGCCGTATCTGTCCTGGGAGTGTTTGATGGGGACAGTGTAGAGGGAGCTTTACTCTGTATCTAACCCCGTGCCGTATCTGTCCTGGGAGTGTTTGATGGGGACAGTGTAGAGGGAGCTTTACTCTGTATCTAACCCCGTGCTGTAGCTGTCCTGGGAGTGTTTGATGGGGGACAGTGTAGAGGGAGCTTTACTCTGTATCTAACCCCGTGCTGTACCTGTCCTGGGAGTGTTTGATGGGCGACAGTGTAGAGGGAGCTTTACTCTGTATCTAACCCCGTGCTGTACCTGTCCTGGGAGTGTTTGATGGGGACAGTGTAGAGGGAGCTTTACTCTGTATCTAACCCCGTGCTGTACCTGTCCTGGGAGTGTTTGATGGGGCAGTGTAGAGGGAGCTTTACTCTGTATCTAACCCCGTGCTGTACCTGTCCTGGGAGTGTTTGATGGGGCAGTGTAGAGGGAGCTTTACTCTGTATCTAACCCCGTGCTGTACCTGTCCTGGGAGTGTTTGATGGGGGACAGTGTAGAGGGAGCTTTACTCTGTATCTAACCCCGTGCTGTACCTGTCCTGGGAGTGTTTGATGGGGACAGTGTAGAGGGAGCTTTACTCTGTATCTAACCCCGTGCCGTATCTGTCCTGGGAGTGTTTGATGGGGACAGTGTAGAGGGAGCTTTACTCTGTATCTAACCCCGTGCCGTATCTGTCCTGGGAGTGTTTGATGGGGACAGTGTAGAGGGAGCTTTACTCTGTATCTAACCCCGTGCTGTAGCTGTCCTGGGAGTGTTTGATGGGGGACAGTGTAGAGGGAGCTTTACTCTGTATCTAACCCCGTGCTGTACCTGTCCTGGGAGTGTTTGATGGGCGACAGTGTAGAGGGAGCTTTACTCTGTATCTAACCCCGTGCTGTACCTGTCCTGGGAGTGTTTGATGGGGACAGTGTAGAGGGAGCTTTACTCTGTATCTAACCCCGTGCTGTACCTGTCCTGGGAGTGTTTGATGGGGACAGTGTAGAGGGAGCTTTACTCTGTATCTAACCCCGTGCTGTACCTGTCCTGGGA
>NW_027590371.1:120559-128059 GCF_964213995.1 Mustelus asterias | reverse complement strand
CTACACCAGCATCCCCCACGATGATGGCATTGCTGCAACTGCCTCAATACTCAACGCCAACAACTGCCAGTTTCCAGATCCAATTTTACAACTCATCCGCTTCATCCTGGACCACAACGTCTTCACCTTGAACAACCAGTTCTTCATCCAGACACACGGAACAGCCATGGGGACCAAATTCGCACCTCAATATGCCAACATCTTCATGCACAGGTTCGAACAAGACTTCTTCACCGCACAGGACCTTCAACCGATGCTATACACTAGATACATCAATGATATGTTCTTCCTTTGGACTCATGGTGAACAATCACTGAAACAACTATATGGTGACATCAACAAGTCCCATTCCACCATCAGACTCACCATGGACTACTCTCCGGAATCGGTTGCATTCTTGGACACACGCATCTCCATTAAGGACGGTCACCTCAGCACCTCACTGTACCGCAAGCCCACGGATAACCTCACGATGCTCCACTTCTCCAGCTTCCAGCCTAAACACGTTAAAGAAGCCATCCCCTACGGACAAGCCCTCCGAATACACAGGATCTACTCGGATGAGGAGGATCGCAACAGACACCTCCAGACGCTGAAAGATGCCCTCATAAGAACAGGATATGGCGCTAGACTCATTGATCAACAGTTCCGACGCGCCACAGCGAAAAACCGCACCGACCTCCTCAGAAGACAAACACGGGACACGGTGGACAGAGTACCCTTCGTCGTCCAGTACTTCCCCGGAGCGGAGAAGCTACGGCATCTCCTCCGGAGCCTTCAACATGTCATTGATGAAGACGAACATCTCGCCAAGGCCATCCCCACACCCCCACTTCTTGCCTTCAAACAACCGCACAACCTCAAACAGACCATTGTCCGCAGCAAACTACCCAGCCTTCAGGAGAACAGTGACCACGACACCACACAACCCTGCCACAGCAACCTCTGCAAGACGTGCCGGATCATCGACACGGATGCCATCATCTCACGTGAGAACACAATCCACCAGGTACACGGTACATACTCTTGCAACTCGGCCAACGTTGTCTACCTGATACGCTGCAGGAAAGGATGTCCCGAGGCATGGTACATTGGGGAAACTATGCAGACGCTACGACAACGGATGAATGAACACCGCTCGACAATCACCAGGCAAGACTGTTCTCTTCCTGTGGGGAGGCACTTCAGCAGTCACGGGCATTCAGCCTCTGATCTTCGTGTCAGCGTTCTCCAAGGTGGCCTTCACGACACACGACAGCGCAGAGTCGCTGAGCAGAAACTGATAGTCAAGTTCCGCACACATGAGGACGGCCTAAACCGGGATCTTGGATTTGTGTCACATTATCAGTAACCCGCACAGTTTGCCTCCTGGACTTGCAGAATCTCACTGGCTGTTCTGTCTGGAGACGATACACATCTCTTTAACCTGTGCTTAATGCTCCCTCCATTCACATTGTCTGTATCTTTAAGATCTGCTTGGCTGTAGGGATTCGCATTCTAATCAGTATTCTGTAACTTGATTTTGTTTCTCTGTGCCCTGTTTGCTCCGAAAGCTAATGGTATTTGTTACCAAATAAACCTGTTGGACTTCAACCTGGTGTTGTGAGACTTCTTACTGTGTTTGATGGGGACAGTGTAGAGGGAGCTTAACTCTGTCTCTTACCCCGTGCTGTACCTGTCCTGGGAGTGTTAGATGGGGACAGTGTAGAGGGCGCTTTACTCTGTATCTATCCCTGTGCTGTACCTGTCCTGGGAGTGTTTGATGGGGACAGTGTAGAGGGAGCTTTATTCTGTATCTAACCCCGTGCTGTACCTGTCCTGGGAGTGTTTGATGGGGACAGTGTAGAGGGAGCTTTACTCTGTATCTAACCCCGTGCTGCACCTGTCCTGGGAGTGTTTGATGCGGGACAGTGTAGAGGGAGCTTTACTCTGTATCTAACCCCGTGCTGTACCTGTCCTGGGAGTGTTTGATGGGGACAGTGTCGAGGGAGCGTTACTCTGTATCTAACCCCGTGCTGTACCTGTCCTGGGAGTGTTTGATGGGGACAGTGTCGAGGGAGCTTTACTCTGTATCTAACCCCATGCTGTACCTGTCCTGGGAGTGTTTGATGGGGACAGTGTAGAGGGAGCTTTACTCTGTATCTAACCCCGTGCTGTACCTGTCCTGGGAGTGTTTGATGGGGACAGTGTAGAGGGAGCGTTACTCTGTATCTAAACCCGTTCTGTACCTGTCCTGGGAGTGTTTGATGGGGACAGTGTCGAGGGAGCGTTACTCTGTATCTAACCCCGTGCGGTGAGTGTATTGGGAGCTGAGGCCAGTTGGGTGTCTCAGTGAGTTACACACTCAGTGATGCAGTGATTTTAGCAGATTACCTGCCACAGGCTCCCTCTGCTGTGGGACAGTTTCTCCACACTGACTGGGAACATTTTCGTAACTGCCCTGTTTCGCTCCGCTCTCCGACTCCACATCATCATAAACCCCTTCAAAACACAGAGGAATGGGGTTATGTCTCCGCCTGTGATTACCTGTTCACTTCTTAACAATTTCCACAGAGAGAAGGAGGCCATTCAGCCCATCCTGCCCCATGGTAGCCCACTGAAAGATGTATTCAATTATTCCCCACTCTCTCTCCCGCTCTCCCTGTAAATTTTCCCCCTTCCAGTATTTCCCCAATTGCCCCTTTTGAAAGTTGCGATTGGATCTGCTTCCAGTGCCCTTTCAGGCAACGCCTTCCAGATCACAACTGCTGCTCTGAAGAGGGGAGAAGACCCCATCCCCTGTCACTCAATGTACTGCTCGACCGAGAGAGAGAGGGAGAGAGAGAGAGAGAGAGACAGAGACAGTGAGAGAGAGAGAGAGACAGGGAGAGAGAGAGAGAGACAGAGAGAGACAGAGAGAGAGACAGAGAGAGACTGAGAGAGAGAGAGACAGAGACAGAGAGAGACAGAGAGAGAGACAGAGAGAGAGAGAGAGACAGAGAGAGAGAGAGACAGAGAGAGAGAGAGACAGAGAGAGAGAGAGACAGAGAGAGAGAGAGACAGAGAGAGAGAGAGACAGAGAGAGAGAGGGAGAGAGAGAGAGAGACAGAGAGAGAGAGACAGAGAGAGACAGAGACAGTGAGAGAGAGAGAGACAGAGAGAGACAGAGAGAGACTGAAAGAGAGAAAGAGACTGAAAGAGAGACTGAGAGAGAGACTGAGAGAGAGACTGAGAGAGAGACTGAGAGAGAGACAGAGAGAGAGACAGAGAGAGAGAGACAGTGAGAGAGAGAGAGAGAGAGACTGAGAGAGAGACAGAGAGAGAGGGACGGAGAGAGAGACAGAGAGAGAGAGACAGAGAGAGAGACAGAGAGGGAGACAGAGAGAGAGACCGAGAGAGACAGTGAGAGAGAGAGAGACAGGAGAGAGAGAGAGACAGAGAGAGTCAGGCAGAGAGAGAGAGACAGAGAGAGAGAGACAGAGAGGGATTGAGAGTGATAGAGAGAGACAGAGAGAGAGAGATTGGTGGAGTAGTGGATGAGGTGGAGGGCTGTTGTAGGCTGCAAAGAGACATAGATAGGATGCAAAGCTGGGCTGAAAAATGGCAAATGGAGTTAAACCCTGATAAATGTGAGGTGATTCATTTTGGTAGGACAAATTTAAATGTGGATTACAGGGTCAAAGGTAGGGTTCTGAAGACTGTGGAGGAACAGAGAGATCTTGGGGTCCATATCCACAGATCTCTAAAGGTTGCCAGTCAAGTGGATAGAGCTGTGAAGAAGGCCTATAGTGTGTTAGTTTTTATTAACAGGGGGTTGGAGTTTAAGAGCCGTGGGGTTATGCTGCAACTGTACAGGACCTTGGTGAGACCACATTTGGAATATTGTGTGCAGTTCTGGTCACCTCACTATAAGAAGGATGTGGAAGCGCTGGAAAGAGTGCAGAGGAGATTTACCAGGATGCTGCCTGGTTTGGAGGGTAGGTCTTATGAGGAAAGGTTGAGGGAGCTAGGGCTGTTCGCTCTGGAGCGGAGGAGGCTGAGGGGAGACTTAATAGAGGTTTATAAAATGATGAAGGGGATAGATAGAGTGAACGTTCAAAGACTATTTCCTCGGGTGGATGGAGCTATTACAAGGGGGCATAACTATAGGGTTCGTGGTGGGAGATACAGGAAGGATATCAGAGGTAGGTTCTTTACGCAGAGAGTGGTTGGGGTGTGGAATGGACTGCCTGCAGTGATAGTGGAGTCAGACACTTTAGGAACATTTAAGCGGTTATTGGATAGGCACATGGAGCACACCAGGATGATAGGGAGTGGGATAGCTTGATCTTGGTTTCAGATAAAGCTCGGCACAACATCGTGGGCCGAAGGGCCTGTTCTGTGCTGTACTGTTCTATGTTCTGTTCTATGTTCTAGAGAGAGAGAGAGACAGAGAGAGAGAGAGAGACAGGCAGAGAGAGTGACAGACAGAGAGAGAGAGATGCAGAGAGAGAGAGAGAGAGACAGAGAGAGAGAGTCAGGCAGAGAGAGAGAGAGACAGAGAGGGATTGAGAGCGATAGAGAGACAGAGAGAGAGAGAGAGTGAGTGACGGAGAGACAGGGAGAGAGAGAGAGAGACAGAGAGAGAGAGAGAGACAGAGAGAGAGTGAGTGAGTGAGAGAGGGTGGGAGAGAGTGTTGAAGTTTATTTATTAGTTCCAAGTAGGCTTACATTAACACTGCAATTAAGTTACTGTGAAAATCCCTCAGTTGCCACACTCCGGCGCCTGTTCGGGTACACTGAGGGAGAATTTAGCACGGCTAATGCACCCTAACCAGCACGTCTTTCAGACTGTGGGAGGAAACCGGAGCACCCGGAGGAAACCCACGCAGACACGGGGAGAATGTGTAGACTCCGCACAGACAGTGACCCAAGCCGGGAATTGAACCCAGGTCCCTGGAGCTGTGAGGCAGCAGCGCTAACCACTGTGTCACTGTGCCCCCGGGAATCGAACCCGGGTCCTTGGAGCTCCGAGTGTGGTCTAACCGAGGGATATGGAGACTGGAACTGTGCACAGTGCTCCGAGTGTGGTCTAACCGAGGGATATGGAGACTGGAACTGTGCACAGTGCTCCGAGTGTGGGTCTAACCGAGGGATACGCAGACTGGAACTGTACACAGTGCCCCTAGTGTGGTCTAACCGAGGGATATTGAGACCGGAACTGTGCACAGTGCTCCGAGTGTGGTCTAACCGAGGGATATGGAGACTGGAACTGTGCACAGTGCTCCGAGTGTGGTCTAACCGAGGGATATTGAGACCGGAACTGTGCACAGTGCCCCTAGTGTGGTCTAACCGAGGGATATGGAGACTGGAACTGTGCACAGTGCTCCAAGTGTGGTCTAACCGAGGGATATGGAGACTGGAACTGTGCACAGTGCTCCGAGTGTGGTGTAACCGAGGGATATGGAGACTGGAACTGTGCACAGTGCTCCGAGTGCGGGTCTAACCGAGGGATATGGAGACTGGAACTGTGCACAGTGCTCCGAGTGCGGGTCTAACCGAGGGATATGGAGACTGGAACTGTGCACAGTGCTCCGAGTGTGGGTCTAACCGAGGGGTATGGAGACTGGAACTGTGCACGGTGCTCCGAGTGTGGGTCTAACCGAGGGATATGGAGACTGGAACTGTGCACAGTGCTCCGAGTGTGGGTCTAACCGAGGGATATGGAGACCGGAACTGTGCACAGTGCTCCGAGTGTGGGTCTAACCGAGGGATATGGAGACTGGAACTGTGCACAGTGCTCCGAGTGTGGGTCTAACTGAGGGATATGGAGACTGGAACTGTGCACAGTGCTCCGAGTGTGGGTCTAACCGAGGGATATGGAGACTGGAACTGTGCACAGTGCTCCGAGTGTGGTTTAACCGAGGGATATGGAGACTGGAACTGTGCACAGTGCTCCGAGTGTGGTCTAACTGAGGGATAGGGAGACTGGAACTGTGCACAGTGCTCCGAGTGTGGGTCTAACCGAGGGATAGGGAGACTGGAACTGTGCACAGTGCTCCGAGTGTGGTGTAACCGAGGGATATGGAGACTGGAACTGTGCACAGTGCTCCGAGTGTGGTCTAACCGAGGGATATGGAGACCGGAACTGTGCACAGTGCTCCGAGTGTGGGTCTAACCGCGGGATATGGAGGCTGGAACTGTGCAGTGCTCCCAGTGTGTGAAGATTGGAGTGTATTGTGAATGAATCAGAGTTTGGACTCACCGTCCTTCAGTTGGGCAGTGCCCACCACATCATCGTAATATTCCTTCACCGTTTTGTCCGTGGGGTCGCTGCTGGTTCCTGGAATTAACGAGTAAAATTTGGGATGTAATGGAATCTCGGCGTTTTGTCAAAGACACAATAAGATTGTAGGCATTTCCCCAGACAGGCAGAGTAAATAGGTGTGTGTGTGAGTACAGGACCCCTCCCCCAATCCCGAGCGGGCACCATCTCCCACAGATTCCCCTTTCTCGCCCCTCACCGACAGACCCCAGAGCTTTTTACTCAGGGAGGTGTCTGACTCGGTGCAGGGGGGTGGCAGGGAGAGGGGGGGCGGGGGGGGAATGGTATTGTCCCAGAGGTACAAGGTCAGCCCCTGGCCCCCTCACACTGAGTGCCGGAGGCTTTCCGTTAGGGTACCTGTCTGAACGGTTCCAACACGCCTGGAATACTCACCTGCCATCTCACTCGACCCGTCGCTGCCAACCACATCATCATAGTACTCCCCAGCGCCTCCTGCAGGGAGACAAGGACAGTGTCTGGGATCAGTCTGGACTCACGGTACGGACCATCACACACCCACATCCACTCACACACACCCACACACAGAACCACACACTCACTCTCTCGCACACGCACTCTCTCACACACTCTCTCACACACACACTCACTCTCTCGCACACGCACTCTCTCACACACACACTCACACTCTCTCACACACGCACCCTCTCTCACACACGCACCCCCTCTCACACACGCACCCTCTCTCACACACGCACCCTCTCTCACACACGCACCCTCTCTCACACACGCACCCTCTCTCACACACGCACCCTCTCTCACACACGCACCCTCTCTCACACACGCACCCTCTCTCACACACGCACCCTCTCTCACACACGCACCTCTCTCACACACGCACCCTCTCTCACACACGCACTCTCTCTCACACACGCACTCTCTCACACATGCACTCTCTCACACACGCACTCTCTCACACACACGCACTCTCTCTCACACACGCACTCTCTCACACACACGCACTCTCTCACACACACGCACTCTCTCACACACACGCACTCTCTCACACACACGCACTCTCTCACACACACGCACTCTCTCTCACACACGCACCTCTCTCACACACGCACCCTCTCTCACACACGCACCCTCTCTCACCACACGCACCCTCTCTCACACACGCACCCTCTCTCACACACGCACCCTCTCTCACACACGCACCCTCTCTCACACACGCACCCCTCTCTCACACTAATCAG
>NW_027590371.1:112500-120359 GCF_964213995.1 Mustelus asterias | reverse complement strand
AGAGTGCGTGTGTGTGAGAGAGTGCGTGTGTGAGAGGAGTGCGTGTGAGAGAGTGCATGTGTGAGGGAGAGAGTGCGTGTGTGAGAGAGGTGCGTGTGTGAGAGAGGGGGGGGGTTGCGTGTGTGAGAGAGGGTGCGTGTGTGAGAGAGGGTGCTGTGTGTGAGAGAGGGTGCGTGTGTGAGAGAGGGTGCGTGTGTGTGAGAGAGTGCGTGTGTGTGAGAGAGTGCGTGTGTGTGAGAGAGTGCGTGTGTGTGAGAGAGTGCGTGTGTGAGAGAGAGTGCGTGTGTGTGAGAGAGTGCGTGTGTGAGAGAGTGCGTGTGGTGAGAGTGCGTGTGTGAGAGAGAGTGCGTGTGTGAGAGAGGTGCGTGTGTGAGAGAGGTGCGTGTGTGAGAGAGGGTGCGTGTGTGAGAGAGGGTGCGTGTGTGAGAGAGGGTGCGTGTGTGGAGAGAGGGTGCGTGTGTGAGAGAGGGTGCGTGTGTGAGAGAGGTGCGTGTGTGAGAGAGGGCGTGTGTGTGAGAGAGGGTGCGTGTGTGAGAGAGGGTGCGTGTGTGAGAGAGGGTGCGTGTGTGAGAGAGGGTGCGTGTGTGAGAGAGGGTGCGTGTGTGAGAGTGTGTGAGTGTGTGTGAGAGAGTGCGTGTGCGAGAGAGTGAGTGTGTGTGTGAGAGAGTGTGTGAGAGAGTGTGTGAGAGAGTGCGGTGTGCGAGAGAGTGAGTGTGTGTGTGAGAGAGTGTGTGAGAGAGTGCGTGTGCGAGAGAGTGTGTGAGAGAGTGCGTGTGCGAGAGAGTGAGTGTGTGGTTCTGTGTGTGGGTGTGTGTGAGTGGATGTGGGTGTGTGATGGTCCGTACCGTGAGTCCAGACTGATCCCAGACACTGTCCTTGTCTCCCCTGCAGGAGGGCGCTGGGGAGTACTATGATGATGTGGTTGGCAGCGACGGGTCGAGTGAGATGGCAGGTGAGTATTCCAGGCGTGTTGGAACCGTTCAGACAGGTACCCTAACGGAAAGCCTCCGGCACTCAGTGTGAGGGGGCCAGGGGCTGACCTTGTACCTCTGGGACAATACCATTCCCCCCCCCCCCCCCCCGCCCCTCTCCCTGCCACCCCCCTGCACCGAGTCAGACACCTCCCTGAGTAAAAAGCTCTGGGGTCTGTCGGTGAGGGGCGAGAAAGGGGATTCTGTGGGAGATGGTGCCCGCTCGGGATTGGGGGAGGGGGTCCTGTACTCACACACACACCTATTTACTCTGCCTGTCTGGGGAAATGCCTACAATCTTATTGTGTCTTTGACAAAACGCCGAGATTCCATTACATCCCAAATTTTACTCGTTAATTCCAGGAACCAGCAGCGACCCCACGGACAAAACGGTGAAGGATATTACGATGATGTGGTGGGCACTGCCCAACTGAAGGACGGTGAGTCCAAACTCTGATTCATTCACAATACACTCCAATCTTCACACACTGGGAGCACTGCACAGTTCCAGCCTCCCATATCCCGCGGTTAGACCCACACTCGGAGCACTGTGCACAGTTCCGGTCTCCATATCCCTCGGTTTAGACCACACTCGGAGCACTGTGCACAGTTCCAGTCTCCATATCCCTCGGTTACACCACACTCGGAGCACTGTGCACAGTTCCAGTCTCCCTATCCCTCGGTTAGACCACACTCGGAGCACTGTGCACAGTTCCAGTCTCCCTATCCCTCAGTTAGACCACACTCGGAGCACTGTGCACAGTTCCAGTCTCCATATCCCTCGGTTAAACCACACTCGGAGCACTGTGCACAGTTCCAGTCTCCATATCCCTCGGTTAGACCCACACTCGGAGCACTGTGCACAGTTCCAGTCTCCATATCCCTCAGTTAGACCCACACTCGGAGCACTGTGCACAGTTCCAGTCTCCATATCCCTCGGTTAGACCCACACTCGGAGCACTGTGCACAGTTTCCGGTCTCCATATCCCTCGGTTAGACCCACACTCGGAGCACTGTGCACAGTTCCAGTCTCCATATCCCTCGGTTAGACCCACACTCGGAGCACCGTGCACAGTTCCAGTCTCCATACCCCTCGGTTAGACCCACACTCGGAGCACTGTGCACAGTTCCAGTCTCCATATCCCTCGGTTAGACCCGCACTCGGAGCACTGTGCACAGTTTCCAGTCTCCATATCCCTCGGTTAGACCCGCACTCGGAGCACTGTGCACAGTTCCAGTCTCCATATCCCTCGGTTAGACCACACTCGGAGGCACTGTGCACAGTTCCAGTCTCCATATCCCTCGGTTAGACCACACTTGGAGCACTGTGCACAGTTCCAGTCTCCATATCCCTCGGTTAGACCACACTAGGGGCACTGTGCACAGTTCCGGTCTCAATATCCCTCGGTTAGACCACACTCGGAGCACTGTGCACAGTTCCAGTCTCCATATCCCTCGGTTAGACCACACTCGGAGCACTGTGCACAGTTCCGGTCTCAATATCCCTCGGTTAGACCACACTAGGGGCACTGTGTACAGTTCCAGTCTGCGTATCCCTCGGTTAGACCCACACTCGGAGCACTGTGCACAGTTCCAGTCTCCATATCCCTCGGTTAGACCACACTCGGAGCACTGTGCACAGTTCCAGTCTCCATATCCCTCGGTTAGACCACACTCGGAGCTCCAAGGACCCGGGTTCGATTCCCGGGGGCACAGTGACACAGTGGTTAGCGCTGCTGCCTCACAGCTCCAGGGACCTGGGTTCAATTCCCGGCTTGGGTCACTGTCTGTGCGGAGTCTACACATTCTCCCCGTGTCTGCGTGGGTTTCCTCCGGGTGCTCCGGTTTCCTCCCACAGTCTGAAAGACGTGCTGGTTAGGGTGCATTAGCCGTGCTAAATTCTCCCTCAGTGTACCCGAACAGGCGCCGGAGTGTGGCAACTGAGGGATTTTCACAGTAACTTAATTGCAGTGTTAATGTAAGCCTACTTGGAACTAATAAATAAACTTCAACACTCTCTCCCACCCTCTCTCACTCACTCACTCTCTCTCTGTCTCTCTCTCTCTCTCTGTCTCTCTCTCTCTCTCCCTGTCTCTCCGTCACTCACTCTCTCTCTCTCTCTGTCTCTCTATCGCTCTCAATCCCTCTCTGTCTCTCTCTCTCTCTGCCTGACTCTCTCTCTCTGTCTCTCTCTCTCTCTCTCTGCATCTCTCTCTCTCTGTCTGTCACTCTCTCTGCCTGTCTCTCTCTCTCTCTCTGTCTCTCTCTCTCTCTAGAACATAGAACAGAACATAGAACAGTACAGCACAGAACAGGCCCTTCGGCCCACGATGTTGTGCCGAGCTTTATCTGAAACCAAGATCAAGCTATCCCACTCCCTATCATCCTGGTGTGCTCCATGTGCCTATCCAATAACCGCTTAAATGTTCCTAAAGTGTCTGACTCCACTATCACTGCAGGCAGTCCATTCCACACCCCAACCACTCTCTGCGTAAAGAACCTACCTCTGATATCCTTCCTGTATCTCCCACCACGAACCCTATAGTTATGCCCCCTTGTAATAGCTCCATCCACCCGAGGAAATAGTCTTTGAACGTTCACTCTATCTATCCCCTTCATCATTTTATAAACCTCTATTAAGTCTCCCCTCAGCCTCCTCCGCTCCAGAGCGAACAGCCCTAGCTCCCTCAACCTTTCCTCATAAGACCTACCCTCCAAACCAGGCAGCATCCTGGTAAATCTCCTCTGCACTCTTTCCAGCGCTTCCACATCCTTCTTATAGTGAGGTGACCAGAACTGCACACAATATTCCAAATGTGGTCTCACCAAGGTCCTGTACAGTTGCAGCATAACCCCACGGCTCTTAAACTCCAACCCCCTGTTAATAAAAACTAACACACTATAGGCCTTCTTCACAGCTCTATCCACTTGACTGGCAACCTTTAGAGATCTGTGGATATGGACCCCAAGATCTCTCTGTTCCTCCACAGTCTTCAGAACCCTACCTTTGACCCTGTAATCCACATTTAAATTTGTCCTACCAAAATGAATCACCTCACATTTATCAGGGTTTAACTCCATTTGCCATTTTTCAGCCCAGCTTTGCATCCTATCTATGTCTCTTTGCAGCCTACAACAGCCCTCCACCTCATCCACTACTCCACCAATCTCTCTCTCTCTGTCTCTCTCTATCACTCTCAATCCCTCTCTGTCTCTCTCTCTCTGTCTCTCTCTCTCTGCCTGACTCTCTCTGTCTCTCTCTCTCTCTGTCTCTCTCTCTCTCACTGTCTCTCTCGGTCTCTCTCTCTGTCTCCCTCTCTGTCTCTCTCTCTGTCTCTCTCTCTCTGTCTCTCTCTCCGTCCCTCTCTCTCTGTCTCTCTCTCAGTCTCTCTCTCTCTCTCTCTCACTGTCTCTCTCTCTCTGTCTCTCTCTCTGTCTCTCTATCAGTCTCTCTCTGTCTGTCTCTCTGTCTCTCTCTCTCTCTCACTCACTGTCTCTGTCTCTCTCTCAGTCTCTCTCTCAGTCTCTCTCAGTCTCTCTCTCAGTCTCTCTTTCAGTCTCTCTTTCAGTCTCTCTCTGTCTCTCTCTGTCTCTCTCTCTCTCACTGTCTCTGTCTCTCTCTGTCTCTCTCTGTCTGTCTCTCTCTCTCTCTCCCTCTCTCTCTCTGTCTCTCTCTCTCTCTGTCTCTCTCTCTCTCTGTCTCTCTCTCTCTCTGTCTCTCTCTCTCTCTGTCTCTCTCTCTCTCTGTCTCTCTCTCTCTCTCTGTCTCTCTCTCTGTCTCTCTCTGTCTCTGTCTCTCTCTCTCTCAGTCTCTCTCTGTCTCTCTCTCTGTCTCTCTCTGTCTCTCTCTCTCTCACCCTGTCTCTCTCTCTCTCTCACTGTCTCTGTCTCTCTCTCTCTCTCTCTCCCTCTCTCTCGGTCGAGCAGTACATTGAGTGACAGGGGATGGGGTCTTCTCCCCTCTTCAGAGCAGCAGTTGTGATCTGGAAGGCGTTGCCTGAAAGGGCACTGGAAGCAGATCCAATCGCAACTTTCAAAAGGGGCAATTGGGGAAATACTGGAAGGGGGAAAATTTACAGGGAGAGCGGGAGAGAGAGTGGGGAATAATTGAATACATCTTTCAGTGGGCTACCATGGGGCAGGATGGGCTGAATGGCCTCCTTCTCTCTGTGGAAATTGTTAAGAAGTGAACAGGTAATCACAGGCGGAGACATAACCCCATTCCTCTGTGTTTTGAAGGGGTTTATGATGATGTGGAGTCGGAGAGCGGAGCGAAACAGGGCAGTTACGAAAATGTTCCCAGTCAGTGTGGAGAAACTGTCCCACAGCAGAGGGAGCCTGTGGCAGGTAATCTGCTAAAATCACTGCATCACTGAGTGTGTAACTCACTGAGACACCCAACTGGCCTCAGCTCCCAATACACTCACCGCACGGGGTTAGATACAGAGTAACGCTCCCTCTACACTGTCCCCATCAAACACTCCCAGGACAGGTACAGAACGGGTTTAGATACAGAGTAACGCTCCCTCTACACTGTCCCCATCAAACACTCCCAGGACAGGTACAGCACGGGGTTAGATACAGAGTAAAGCTCCCTCTACACTGTCCCCATCAAACACTCCCAGGACAGGTACAGCATGGGGTTAGATACAGAGTAAAGCTCCCTCGACACTGTCCCCATCAAACACTCCCAGGACAGGTACAGCACGGGGTTAGATACAGAGTAACGGTCCCTCGACACTGTCCCCATCAAACACTCCCAGGACAGGTACAGCACGGGGTTAGATACAGAGTAAAGCTCCCTCTACACTGTCCCGCATCAAACACTCCCAGGACAGGTGCAGCACGGGGTTAGATACAGAGTAAAGCTCCCTCTACACTGTCCCCATCAAACACTCCCAGGACAGGTACAGCACGGGGTTAGATACAGAATAAAGCTCCCTCTACACTGTCCCCATCAAACACTCCCAGGACAGGTACAGCACAGGGATAGATACAGAGTAAAGCGCCCTCTACACTGTCCCCATCTAACACTCCCAGGACAGGTACAGCACGGGGTAAGAGACAGAGTTAAGCTCCCTCTACACTGTCCCCATCAAACACAGTAAGAAGTCTCACAACACCAGGTTGAAGTCCAACAGGTTTATTTGGTAACAAATACCATTAGCTTTCGGAGCAAACAGGGCACAGAGAAACAAAATCAAGTTACAGAATACTGATTAGAATGCGAATCCCTACAGCCAAGCAGATCTTAAAGATACAGACAATGTGAATGGAGGGAGCATTAAGCACAGGTTAAAGAGATGTGTATCGTCTCCAGACAGAACAGCCAGTGAGATTCTGCAAGTCCAGGAGGCAAACTGTGCGGGTTACTGATAATGTGACACAAATCCAAGATCCCGGTTTAGGCCGTCCTCATGTGTGCGGAACTTGACTATCAGTTTCTGCTCAGCGACTCTGCGCTGTCGTGTGTCGTGAAGGCCACCTTGGAGAACGCTGACACGAAGATCAGAGGCTGAATGCCCGTGACTGCTGAAGTGCCTCCCCACAGGAAGAGAACAGTCTTGCCTGGTGATTGTCGAGCGGTGTTCATTCATCCGTTGTCGTAGCGTCTGCATAGTTTCCCCAATGTACCATGCCTCGGGACATCCTTTCCTGCAGCGTATCAGGTAGACAACGTTGGCCGAGTTGCAAGAGTATGTACCGTGTACCTGGTGGATTGTGTTCTCACGTGAGATGATGGCATCCGTGTCGATGATCCGGCACGTCTTGCAGAGGTTGCTGTGGCAGGGTTGTGTGGTGTCGTGGTCACTGTTCTCCTGAAGGCTGGGTAGTTTGCTGCGGACAATGGTCTGTTTGAGGTTGTGCGGTTGTTTGAAGGCAAGAAGTGGGGGTGTGGGGATGGCCTTGGCGAGATGTTCGTCTTCATCAATGACATGTTGAAGGCTCCGGAGGAGATGCCGTAGCTTCTCCGCTCCGGGGAAGTACTGGACGACGAAGGGTACTCTGTCCACCGTGTCCCGTGTTTGTCTTCTGAGGAGGTCGGTGCGGTTTTTCGCTGTGGCGCGTCGGAACTGTTGATCAATGAGTCTAGCGCCATATCCTGTTCTTATGAGGGCATCTTTCAGCGTCTGGAGGTGTCTGTTGCGATCCTCCTCATCCGAGTAGATCCTGTGTATTCGGAGGGCTTGTCCGTAGGGGATGGCTTCTTTAACGTGTTTAGGCTGGAAGCTGGAGAAGTGGAGCATCGTGAGGTTATCCGTGGGCTTGCGGTACAGTGAGGTGCTGAGGTGACCGTCCTTAATGGAGATGCGTGTGTCCAAGAATGCAACCGATTCCGGAGAGTAGTCCATGGTGAGTCTGATGGTGGAATGGGACTTGTTGATGTCACCATATAGTTGTTTCAGTGATTGTTCACCATGAGTCCAAAGGAAGAACATATCATTGATGTATCTAGTGTATAGCATCGGTTGAAGGTCCTGTGCGGTGAAGAAGTCTTGTTCGAACCTGTGCATGAAGATGTTGGCATATTGAGGTGCGAATTTGGTCCCCATGGCTGTTCCGTGTGTCTGGATGAAGAACTGGTTGTTCAAGGTGAAGACGTTGTGGTCCAGGATGAAGCGGATGAGTTGTAAAATTGGATCTGGAAACTGGCAGTTGTTGGCGTTGAGTATTGAGGCAGTTGCAGCAATGCCATCATCGTGGGGGATGCTGGTGTAGAGTGCCGAGACATCCATTGTGACGAGGAGCGCTCCTGGTTCAACTGCTCCATGTGCGCTGAGTTTCTGTAGGAAGTCCGTAGGGTCGTGACAAAAGCTGGGGGTTCTTTGTACAATGGGTTTCAGGATGCCCTCGACATAGCCGGAGAGGTTCTCGCACAGGGTTCCA
>NW_027590371.1:72500-102500 GCF_964213995.1 Mustelus asterias | reverse complement strand
AAACTCCTCCAGCCACTACACCCCTCCCTATCTCTGTAACCTCCTCCAGCCCCTACACCCCTCCCTATCTCTGTAACCTCCTCCAGCCCCTACACCCCTCCCTATCTCTGTAACCCCCTCCAGCCCCTACACCCCTTCCTACCTCTGGAACCTCCTCCAGCCCCTACACCCCCTCCCTATCTCTGTAAACTCCTCCAGCCCCTACACCCCTCCCTATCTCTGTAACCTCCTCCAGCCCCTACACCCCTCCCTATCTCTGTAACCTCCTCCAGCCCCTACACCCCTCCCTATCTCTGCAACCTCCCCCAGCCCCTACACCCCTCCCTATCTCTGTAACCTCCTCCAGCCCCTATACCCCCTCCCTATCTCTGTAACCTCCTCCAGCCCCTACACCCCTCCCTATCTCTGTAACCTCCTCCAGCCCCTACACCCCTCCCTATCTCTGTAACCTCCTCCAGCCCCTAAACCCCTCCCTATCTCTCTAACCTCCTCCAGACCCTACACCCCCTCCCTATCTCTGTAACCTCCTCCAGCCCCTACACCCCTCCCTATCTCTGTAACCTCCTCCAGCCCCTACACCCCTCCCCATCTCTGTAACCTTCTCCAGCCCCTACACCCCCTCCCTATCTCTGTAACCTCCTCCAGACCCGACACCCCCTCCCTATCTCTGTAACCTCCTCCAGCCCCTACACCCCCTCCCTATCTCTGTAACCTCCTCCAGCCCCTACACCCCTCCCTATCTCTGTAACCTCCTCCAGCCCCTACACCCCTCCCTATCTCTCTAAACTCCTCCAGCCCCTACACCCCTCCCTATCTCTCTAACCTCCTCCAGACCCTACACCCCCTCCCTATCTCTGTAACCTCCTCCAGCCCCTGCACCCCTCCCTATCTCTGTAACCCCCTCCAGCCCCTACACCCCTCCCTATCTCTGGAACCTCCTCCAGCCCCTACACCCCTTCCCTATCTCTGTAAACTCCTCCAGCCCCTACACCCCTCCCTATCTCTGTAAACTCCTCCAGCCCCTACACCCCTCCCTATCTCTGTAACCTCCTCCAGCCCCTACACCCCTCCCTATCTCTGCAACCTCCTCCAGCCCCTACACCCCTCCCTATCTTTGTAACCTCCTCCAGCCCCTACACCCCTCCCTATCTCTGTAACCCCCTCCAGCCCCTACACCCCTTCCTACCTCTGGAACTTCCTCCAGCCCCTACACCCCCTCCCTATCTCTGTAAACTCCTCCAGCCCCTACACCCCTCCCTATCTCTGTAACCTCCTCCAGCCCCTACACCCCTCCCTATCTCTGTAACCTCCTCCAGCCCCTACACCCCTCCCTATCTCTGTAACCCCCTCCAGCCCCTACACCCCTTCCTACCTCTGGAACCTCCTCCAGCCCCTACACCCCCTCCCTATCTCTGTAAACTCCTCCAGCCCCTACACCCCTCCCTATCTCTGTAACCTCCTCCAGCCCCTACACCCCTCCCTATCTCTGTAACCTCCTCCAGCCCCTACACCCCTCCCTATCTCTGCAACCTCCCCCAGCCCCTACACCCCTCCCTATCTCTGTAACCTCCTCCAGCCCCTATACCCCCTCCCTATCTCTGTAACCTCCTCCAGCCCCTACACCCCTCCCTATCTCTGTAACCTCCTCCAGCCCCTACACCCCTCCCTATCTCTGTAACCTCCTCCAGCCCCTAAACCCCTCCCTATCTCTCTAACCTCCTCCAGACCCTACACCCCCTCCCTATCTCTGTAACCTCCTCCAGCCCCTACACCCCTCCCTATCTCTGTAACCTCCTCCAGCCCCTACACCCCTCCCCATCTCTGTAACCTTCTCCAGCCCCTACACCCCCTCCCTATCTCTGTAACCTCCTCCAGACCCGACACCCCCTCCCTATCTCTGTAACCTCCTCCAGCCCCTACACCCCCTCCCTATCTCTGTAACCTCCTCCAGACCCTGCACCCCCTCCCTATCTCTGTAACCTCCTCCAGCCCCTACACCCCTCCCTATCTCTGTAACCTCCTCCAGCCCCTACACCCCTCCCTATCTCTGTAACCTCCTCCAGCCCCTACACCCCTCCCCATCTCTGTAACCTTCTCCAGCCCCTACACCCCCTCCCTATCTCTGTAACCTCCTCCAGCCCCTACACCCCCTCCCTATCTCTGTAACCTCCTCCAGCCTCTACACCCCTCCCTATCTCTGTAACCTCCTCCAGCCCCTACACCCCCTCCCTATCTCTGTAACCTCCTCCAGCCCCTACACCCCTCCCTATCTCTGTAACCTCCTCCAGCCCCTACACCCCTCCCTATCTTTGTAACCTCCTCCAGCCCCTACACCCCTCCCTATCTCTGTAACCCCCTCCAGCCCCTATACCCCTCCCTATCTCTGGAACCTCCTCCAGCCCCTACACCCCCTCCCTATCTCTGTAACCTCCTCCAGCCCCTACACCCCTTCCTACCTCTGGAACCTCCTCCAGCCCCTACACCCCCTCCCTATCTCTGTAAACTCCTCCAGCCCCTACACCCCTCCCTATCTCTGTAACCTCCTCCAGCCCCACACCCCTCCCTATCTCTGTAACCTCCTCCAGCCCCTGCACCTCTCCCTCTCTCTGTAACCTCCTCCAGCCCCCTCCACCCCTCCCTATCTCTGTAACCTCCTCCAGCCCCTACACCCCTTCCTACCTCTGGAACCTCCTCCAGCCCCTACACCCCTCCCTACCTCTGTTACGTCCTCCAGCCCCTACACCCCTCCCTACCTCTGTAACCTCCTCCAGCCCCCTACACTCCCTTCCTCTGTAACCTCCTCCAGCCCCTACACCCCTCCCTACCTCTCTAACCTCCTCCAGCCCCCTACACTCCTCCATATCTCTGTAACCTCTCTCTCTCTCCCTCTGTCCCTCTCTCTGTGTGTCTCTCTGTCTCCGTCTCTGTCTCTCTCTCACTCTCTCTCTGTTTTTGTCTGTCTCTCTCTGTGTCTCTCTCTTTCTCTTTCTCTGTCTCTCTCTCTCTCTGTCCCTCTCTCTGTGTGTGTGCGTGTGTCTCTCGCTCTCTGTCTCTCTCTCTCTCTTGCTCTGTCACACTCTATCTGTCTCAGTGCTCCCCTGTTGCTGATACCTCCCCGTGTCCCGCAGTGTTAGGCAGTGATTAATGGTGTGAGGTTGTTGGGGAAGATCTTTTAAACACAAGTGCTTTATCACCTTCCGATCCAATAGCGAGGAACAGGTTAAGGGAAGATCAACCGCTTTGCAGAACATTGAATCTAAAACATGAAGCCGCAGGGGAAACTTCGCAGGTTCAAATTAACTTGCTGCTGCTTTGAAAATAACCTTTTATTAACATCGATGGTTTGTGGCCTTTGCTGGTTTTTGGGAGCTGTTACTCACCCTGGAGTATTGTGGGTGGTTTTGGTCTCCTTATCTGAGAAAGGACATATTTATCACAGAGGGAGCGCAGCGAAGGTTCACCAGACTGATTCCTGGGAAGGGGGAGTGTCGGACGGGGAGAGATTGGGTGGATCGGGCCTGTATTCACTGGAGTTTATCCCCGGGATGGGGGAGTGTCGGACGGGGAGAGATTGGGTCGACCGGGCCTGTATTCACTGGAGTTTATCCCCGGGATGGGGGAGTGTCGGACGGGGGAGAGATTGGGTCGACCGGGCCTGTATTCACTGGAGTTTACCCTGGGATGGGGGAGTGTTGGACGGGGAGAGATTGGGTCGACCGGGCCTGTATTCACTGGGGTTTAGAGGAATGAGGGGGGATCTGACTGAAGCGGATAAAACTCTGACAGGGCTGGACAGACCGGATGCCGGGATGGTGTTTCTTAAGGCTGGGGGGGGTGGGGGGGGGCGGGGGTGTGGTGGTGGGTCAGGGTCTCAGTGTGAAGGTATGGGTGAGGCACATTTCAGACAGAGATAAGGAGAGATTTCTTCACTCAGAGGCTGGTGAAACTGTGGAATTTCCTCCCCCAGGCCCCTCTCCCAGGCTATCCCCGTAACCCCTCAGATTTACACACTAAGGGGCAATTTAGCATGGCCAATCCACCGAACCTGCACATCTTTGGACACTAAGGGGCAATTTAGCATGGCCAATCCACCGAACCTGCACATCTTTGGACACGAAGGGGCAATTTAGCACGGCCAATCCACCTAACCGACACATCTTTGGACACAAAGGGGCAATTTAGCATGGCCAATCCACCTAACCGACACATCTTTGGGACACAAAGGGGCAATTTAGCATGGCCAATCCACCTAACCTACACATCTTTGGTCACTAAGGGGCAATTTAGCATGGCCAATCCACCTAACCGACACATCTTTGGACACTAAGGGGCAATTTAGCATGGCCAATCCACCTAACCTACACATCTTTCAGACTGTGGGAGGAAACCGGAGCACCCGGAGGAAACCCACGCAGACACGGGGAGAACGTGCAAACTCCACACAGACAGTGACCCGAGGCCGGGAATCGAACCCGGGTCCCTGGCGCTGTGAGGCAGCAGCGCTAACCACTGTGTCACCGTGCCCCCGGGAATCGAACCCGGGTCCCTGGCGCTGTGAGGCAGCAGTGCTAACCACTGTGTCACCGTGCCCCCGGGAATCGAACCCGGGTCCCTGGCGCTGTGAGGCAGCAGCGCTAACCACTGTGTCACCGTGCCCCCGGGAATGGAACCCGGGTCCCTGGCGCTGTGAGGCAGCAGTGCTAACCACTGTGTCACCGTGCCCCCGGGAATCGAACCCGGGTCCCTGGCGCTGTGAGGCAGCAGCGCTAACCACTGTGTCACCGTGCCCCCGGGAATGGAACCCGGGTCCCTGGCGCTGTGAAGCAGCAGCGCTAACCACTGTGTCACCGTGCCCCCGGGAATCGAACCCGGGTCCCTGGCGCTGTGAGGCAGCAGTGCTAACCACTGTGTCACCGTGCCCCCGGGAATCGAACCCGGGTCCCTGGTGCTGTGAGGCAGCAGTGCTAACCACTGTGTCACCGTGCCCCCGGGAATCGAACCCGGGTCCCTGGCGCTGTGAGGCAGCAGTGCTAACCACTGTGTCACCGTGCCCCCGGGAATCGAACCCGGGTCCCTGGCGCTGTGACGCAGCAGTGCTAACAACCGTGCCGCCCCGAAAGGTTTCATTTCCTATCTGGGACATCAGTGAAGTAGATGAGGTGTTTTTAACGGCAGTAGTTTCCTGTTTGCCGTTAGATTTTTAATTCCAAAGTTTGATAGAATTCTATCTGCCTGGGCGAGATTCGAACGCCGTTCCTCAGCACATTGGCCTGGCTCTTAGAGATGACCATGTTAGTGAGAGCACCCCATTGCCCGCACTCAGTGCCGGGTTCAGGCTCCAATCTGCACAATCACTCTCGCCGCTGTCAAAACAAGATTAACCGCAAAATCTAGCAACAGGAAGTTGATTTCGGAAACAGGAAGTGCATGTTGAACAGAAACAAATTGAATCACTTTTTCGATTTCCAGTTGTTTCTATTTCACATTTAAATAATCAAGTTTCCCCGTCTGTTTCCTTCATTGACATGCTAAACATTTTCCCTATGTATTTATCCAGTTTCCCCTAAAATACATCAATACTATTCACCTCCCCCACTCCCCGTGGGAGCGAGTCCCACATTCTCCCCACTCCCCGTGGGAGCGAGTCCCACATTCTCCCCACTCCCCGTGGGAGCGAGTCCCACATTCTCCCCCACTCCCCGTGGGAGCGAGTGCCACATTCTCCCCACTCCCCGTGGGAGCGAGTCCCACATTCTCCCCACTCCCCGTGGGAGCGAGTCCCACATTCTCCCCACTCCCCGTGGGAGTGAGTCCCACATTCTCCCCACTCCCCATGGGAGTGGGTCCCACATTCTCCCCTACTCCCCGTGGGAGTAGGTCCCACATTCTCCCCACTCCCCGTGGGAGCGAGTCCCACATTCTCCCCACTCCCCATGGGAGTGGGTCCCACATTCTCCCCACTCCCCGTGGGAGCGAGTCCCACATTCTCTCCACTCCCTGTGGGAGTGGGTCCCACATTCTCCCCACTCCCCGTGGGAGCGAGTCCCACATTCTCCCCACTCCCCGTGGGAGCGAGTCCCACATTCTCCCCACTCCCCGTGGGAGCGAGTCCCACATTCTCCCCCACTCCCCGTGGGAGCGAGTGCCACATTCTCCCCACTCCCCGTGGGAGCGAGTCCCACATTCTCCCCACTCCCCGTGGGAGCGAGTCCCACATTCTCCCCACTCCCCGTGGGAGTGAGTCCCACATTCTCCCCACTCCCCATGGGAGTGGGTCCCACATTCTCCCCTACTCCCCGTGGGAGTAGGTCCCACATTCTCCCCACTCCCCGTGGGAGCGAGTCCCACATTCTCCCCACTCCCCATGGGAGTGGGTCCCACATTCTCCCCACTCCCCGTGGGAGCGAGTCCCACATTCTCTCCACTCCCTGTGGGAGTGGGTCCCACATTCTCCCCACTCCCCGTGGGAGCGAGTCCCACATTCTCCCCACTCCCCGTGGGAGCGAGTCTCACATTCTCCCCACTCCCCGTGGGAGTGAGTCCCACATTCTCCCCACTCCCCGTGGGAGTGAGTTCCACATTCTCCCCCACTCCCCGTGGGAGCGAGTCCCACATTCTCCCCACTCCCCATGGGAGTGGGTCCCACATTCTCCCCACTCCCCGTGGGAGTGAGTCCCACATTCTCCCCACTCCCCCAGGGAGTGAGTCCCACATTCTCCCCACTCCCCGTGGGAGCGAGTCCCACATTCTCCCCACTCCCCGTGGGAGTGAGTCCCACATTCTCCCCACTCCCCCAGGGAGTGAGTCCCACACTCTCCCCACTCCCCGTGGGAGCGAGTCCCACATTCTCCCCACTCCCTGTGGGAGTGGGTCCCACATTCTCCCCACTCCCCGTGGGAGCGAGTCCCACATTCTCCCCACTCCCCATGGGAGTGGGTCCCACATTCCCCCCACTCCCCGTGGGAGCGAGTCCCACATTCTCCCCACTCCCCGTGGGAGTGAGTTCCACATTCTCCCCACTCCCCGTGGGAGCGAGTCCCACATTCTCCCCCACTCCCCGTGGGAGCGAGTCCCACATTCTCCCCACTCCCCATGGGAGTGGGTCCCACATTCTCCCCACTCCCCGTGGGAGTGAGTCCCACATTCTCCCCACTCCCCCAGGGAGCGAGTCCCACACTCTCCCCACTCCCCGTGGGAGCGAGTCCCACATTCTCCCCATTCCCCATGGGAGCGAGTCCCACATTCTCTCCACTCTCTGTGGGAGTGGGTCCCACATTCGCCCCACTCCCCGTGGGAGCGAGTCCCACATTCTCCCCACTCCCCATGGGAGTGAGTCCCACATTCTCCCCACTCCCCGTGGGAGCGAGTCCCACATTCTCCCCCACTCCCTGTGGGAGCGAGTCCCACATTCTCCCCACTCCCCGTGGAAGTGAGTCCCACATTCTCCCCACTCCCTGTGGGAGTGAGTCCCACATTCTCCCCACTCCCTGTGGGAGTGAGTCCCACATTCTCCCTCACTCCCCGTGGGAGCGAGTCCCATATTCTCCCCACTCCCCGTGGGAGTGAGTCCCACATTCTCCCCACTCCCCGTGGGAGCGAGTCCCACATTCTCCCCACTCCCTGTGGGAGTGAGTCCCACATTCTCCCCACTCCCCGTGGGAGTGAGTCCCACATTCTCCCCACTCCCCGTGGGAGTGAGTCCCACATTCTCCCCACTCCCCGTAGGAGTCAGTCCCACATTCTCCCCCACTCCCCGTGGGAGCGAGTCCCACATTCTCCCCACTCCCCATGGAAGTGAGTCCCACATTCTCCCCACTCCCCGTGGGAGCGAGTCCCACACTCTCCCCACTCCCCGTGGGAGCGAGTCCCACATTCTCCCCATTCCCCATGGGAGCGAGTCCCACATTCTCTCCACTCTCTGTGGGAGTGGGTCCCACATTCGCCCCACTCCCCGTGGGAGTGAGTCCCACATTCTCCCCACTCCCCATGGGAGTGAGTCCCACATTCGCCCCACTCCCCATGGGAGCGAGTCCCACATTCTCCCCCTGCTCCCTGTGGGAACGAGTCCCACATTCTCCCCACTCCCCGTGGGAGCGAGTCCCACATTCTCCCCACTCCCCGTGGGAGCGAGTCCCACATTCTCCCCACTCCCTGTGGGTGCGAGTTCGTGCCTTGGGTTGGGTGTGTCTAGTGGGTCTGTCTGTGGGACTGGGTATGTTTAGGGGGTCTGTCTGTGGGATTGGGTGTGTTTAGGGGGTCTGTCTGTGGGACTGGGTGTGTTTTGGGGGTCTGTCTGTGGGACTGGGTGTGTTTAGGGGGTCTGTCTGTGGGACTGGGTGTGTTTTGGGGGTCTGTCTGTGGGACTGGGTGTGTTTAGGGGGTCTGTCTGTGGGATTGGGTGTGTTTAGGGGGTCTGTCTGTGGGATTGGGTGTGTTTCGGGGGTCTGTCTGTGGGACTGGGTGTGTTTTGGGGGTCTGTCTGTGGGACTGGGTGTGTTTTGGGGGTCTGTCTGTGGGACTGGGTGTGTTTTGGGGGTCTGTCTGTGGGACTGGGTGTGTTTTGGGGGTCTGTCTGTGGGACTGGGTGTGTTTTGGGGGTCTGTCTGTGGGACTGGGTGTGTTTAGGGGGTCTGTCTGTGGGACTGGGTGTGTTTTGGGGGTCTGTCTGTGGGACTGGGTGTGTTTTGGGGGTCTGTCTGTGGGACTGGGTGTGTTTTGGGGGTCTGTCTGTGGGACTGGGTGTGTTTAGGGGGTCTGTCTGTGGGACTGGGTGTGTTTTGGGGGTCTGTCTGTGGGACTGGGTGTGTTTTGGGGGTCTGTCTGTGGGACTGGGTGTGTTTTGGGGGTCTGTCTGTGGGACTGGGTATGTTTAGGGGGTCTGTCTGTGGGACTGGGTGTGTTTTGGGGGTCTGTCTGTGGGACTGGGTATGTTTAGGGGGTCTGTCTGTGGGACTGGGTGTGTTTTGGGGGTCTGTCTGTGGGACTGGGTGTGTTTTGGGGGTCTGTCTGTGGGACTGGGTGTGTTTTGGGGGTCTGTCTGTGGGACTGGGTGTGTTTTGGGGGTCTGTCTGTGGGACTGGGTGTGTTTTGGGGGTCTGTCTGTGGGACTGGGTGTGTTTTGGGGGTCTGTCTGTGGGACTGGGTGTGTTTTGGGGGTCTGTCTGTGGGACTGGGTGTGTTTTGGGGGTCTGTCTGTGGGACTGGGTGTGTTTAGGGGGTCTCTGTCTATCTGTTCCTTTCTGGGGATTGAGATTCTGTGATTCTGGGCTACAATTGCAGGAAGAGTTTCTAATATTTGTGTTGTTTTGTCAATTCACCTGACACAATCCTCCATTCCTCCACTCCACAGGTTCCCAAGATTAAGGAGACCTCACCCACCCCCCCACCCGGTGAACAGACCCCACCCTGAAGCCAAAATCTGCCCCTCCTAACACCAACGGACCTTGACACCAGTGGCCCTCTCCAAACCCCAGGACAACACGGGTCACCCACGTTATGGCTCTCCGAAGAGTGACTACATTCTTGAGCAGAGAATTGGGGGCAGGTGTGGGTGTCCGGGGGAGGGGGGAAGAGGAGGGGGGGAGGGATGGGAGGGTGGGTGCAGGGTGGGGGAAGAGGGAAGGGGGAGGGGAGGGAGGGAGGGGGAGGGGCTGTATCTGATTGTCAACCCCGCTCTTTAAGGGGACGATAGCGGAGATCTTTCTCAGGAAGACTAACGTGGGAGCGACAGTCGAGGCTAAAGCGCCCCCGGTGATCGTGAATGTCCTCTGCGTAAGCGGGGGGGAGGCATTGTCGATAATTTTTCTCGGAACAGCGCTTGACCTGTCTGCCCCTGGAGGGTTTTAGCAAAGCGGCTGGGAGGTGGGGAAGCAGGAACCCGCGGTCGATGGATGGTTAGGTTGGTACAGGTCGCCGCTGGGGGTAGGGGGTTCAGCTCTGAGCGCGGGTTTGGGGTGGGGTCGGGTTCAGGGGGGGTTTACGAAGAGGTGAAAATGAGAATTCCTCACGCCAGTGCGACTCCCGGCTGACCAATGGTGGCTGTCGATGGTGCCCGACACCTCGATCGAGCACAGGAGGCCATTCAACCCATCCACCCAGTGCTAGCTCTCTGAAAGATCTCTCCAATTAGTCCCCACTCTCTCTCTCTGTAAATTTTCCCCCTTCCAGTATTTCCCCAATTGCCCCTTTTGAAAGTTCCTGTTGAATCTGCTTCCAGCGCCCTGTCAGGCAGCGCCTTCCAGATCACAACAACTCGCTGTGTGTCCAAAATAAAATTCTCCTCATCTCCCCCCCCTCTGGTTCTTTCCCCGATTCTCTTCAATCCGTGTCCCCTCCGGTTACCGAGCCTCCTGTCACTGGAAACACTTTCTCCTCATTCACTCCATCCAAACCCCCCCCCTCCCCCTCGTGATTCTGAACGCCTCGATTCAATCTCCCCCTGAACCTTCTCCGCTCCGAGGGGAACGATCCCAGCTTCTCCCAGTCTCTCCGCCTGAACTGAAGCCCCCTCGTCCCCCGGAACGTTCTAGTAAATCTCCCCCTGAACCTTCCCTGACAAATTTGGAACTATTCTTGAAATCGAAGTGAGGAAGGCAAAGAAATTACAATATTTGCTCGTTCCCCGTTGGACGAGAGTGACCGATCCTGATACTGGCCCCTCAGAAAGAGATCCCACAAACATTTCCAATGGAATAAGCCATTCAAAGAGCCAGGTCAAACATGTTGGGCTGAATGGCCTCAATCGAGGCCAGAGGACTCCGTGTCTTCCTGATGGAAAGTGCCATCCTGGCACTTGGGGGCGCCGCACTGTCAGAGGGTCAGTACTGAGGGAGTGCCGCACTGTCAGAGGGTCAGTACTGAGGGAGTGCCGCACTGTCAGAGGGTCAGTACTGAGGGAGTGCCGCACTGTCAGAGGGTCAGTGCTGAGGGAGTGCCGCACTGTCAGAGGGTCAGTACTGAGGGAGTGCCGCACTGTCAGAGGGTCAGTGCTGAGGGAGTGCCGCACTGTCAGAGGGTCAGTACTGAGGGAGTGCCGCACTGTCAGTGGGTCAGTACTGAAGGAGTGCCGCACTGTCAGAGGGTCAGTGCTGAGGGAGTGCCGCACTGTCAGAGGGTCAGTACTGAGGGAGTGCCGCACTGTCAGAGGGTCAGTACTGAGGGAGTGCCGCACTGTCAGAGGGTCAGTGCTGAGGGAGTGCCGCACTGTCAGAGGGTCAGTACTGAGGGAGTGCCGCACTGTCAGAGGGTCAGTACTGAGGGAGTGCCGCACTGTCAGAGGGTCAGTGCTGAGGGAGTGCCGCACTGTCAGAGGGTCAGTGCTGAGGGAGTGCCGCACTGTCAGAGGGTCAGTACTGAGGGAGTGCCGCACTGTCAGAGGGTCAGTGCTGAGGGAGTGCCGCACTGTCAGAGGGTCAGTGCTGAGGGAGTGCCGCACTGTCAGAGGGTCAGTGCTGAGGGAGTGCCGCACTGTCAGAGGGTCAGTGCTGAGGGAGTGCCGCACTGTCAGAGGGTCAGTGCTGAGGGAGTGCCGCACTGTCAGAGGGTCAGTGCTGAGGGAGTGCCGCACTGTCAGAGGGTCAGTACTGAGGGAGTGCTGCACTGTCAGAGGGTCAGTACTGAGGGAGTGCCACACTGTCAGAGGGTCAGTACTGAGGGAGTGCCGCACTGTCAGAGGGGACTCTGAAATCAGCCCCGCAGGTGGAGGAGGTGGTTAAGAAGGCGTATGGTGTGCTGGCCTTTATCAATCGAGGGATTGAGTTTCGGAGTCCGGGGATAATGATGCAGCTATATAAGACCCTCGTCAGACCCCACTTGGAGTACTGTGCTCAGTTCTGGTCGCCTCACGAGAGGAAGGGTGTGGAAAAGATTGAAAGGGTGCAGAGGAGATTTACAAGGATGTTGCCTGGATTGAGTGGCATGCCTTATGAGGATAGGCTGAGGGAGCTTGGTCTTTTCTCCTTGGAGAGACGTAGGATGAGAGGAGACCTAATAGAGGTGTATAAGATGTTGAGAGGCATAGATCGGGTGGACTCTCAGAGGCTTTTTCCCAGGGTGGAAATGGCTGCTACGAGAGGACACAGGTTTAAGGTGCTGGGGAGTGGGTACAGGGGAGATGTTAGGGGTAAGTTTTTCACACAGAGGGTGGTGGGCGAGTGGAGTCGGCTGCCGTCAGTGGTGGTGGAGGCAAACTCAATAAGGTCTTTTAAGAGACTCCTGGATGAGTACATGGGACTTAATAGGATGGAGGGTTATAGGTAGGCCTAAAAGGTAGGGATATGTTCGGCACAACTTGTGGGCCGAAGGGCCTGTTTGTACTGTAGTTTTTCTATGTTTCTATGTCAGTGCTGCGGGAGTGCTGCACTGTCAGAGGGTCAGTGCTGAGGGAGTGCCGCACTGTCAGAGGGTCAGTACTGAGGGAGTGCCGCACTGTCAGAGGGTCAGTGCTGAGGGAGTGCTGCACTGTCAGAGGGTCAGTGCTGAGGGAGTGCCGCACTGTCAGAGGGTCAGTACTGAGGGAGTGCTGCACTGTCAGAGGGTCAGTACTGAGGGAGTGCCGCACTGTCAGAGGGTCAGTGCTGAGGGAGTGCCGCACTGTCAGAGGGTCAGTACTGAGGGAGTGCCGCACTGTCAGAGGGTCAGTACTGAGGGAGTGCCGCACTGTCAGAGGGTCAGTGCTGAGGGAGTGTCGCACTGTCAGAGGGTCAGTGCTGAGGGAGTGCTGCACTGTCAGAGGGTCAGTGCTGAGGGAGTGCTGCACTGTCAGAGGGTCAGTACTGAGGGAGTGCCGCACTGTCAGAGGGTCAGTGCTGAGGGAGTGCCGCACTGTCAGAGGGTCAGTGCTGAGGGAGTGCCGCACTGTCAGAGGGTCAGTACTGAGGGAGTGCCGCACTGTCAGAGGGTCAGTGCTGAGGGAGTGCCGCACTGTCAGAGGGTCAGTACTGAGGGAGTGCCGCACTGTCAGAGGGTCAGTACTGAGGGAGCGCCGCACTGTCAGAGGGTCAGTGCTGAGGGAGCGCCGCACTGTCAGAGGGTCAGTGCTGAGGGAGTGCCGCACTGTCAGAGGGTCAGTGCTGAGGGAGTGCCGCACTGTCAGAGGGTCAGTGCTGAGGGAGTGCCGCACTGTCAGAGGGTCAGTGCTGAGGGAGTGCCGCACTGTCAGAGGGTCAGTGCTGAGTGAGTGCCGCACTGTCAGAGGGTCAGTGCTAAGGGAGTGCCGCACTGTCAGAGGGTCAGTGCTGAGTGAGTGCCGCACTGTCAGAGGGTCAGTACTGAGGGAGTGCCGCACTGTCAGAGGGTCAGTGCTGAGGGAGCGCCGCACTGTCAGAGGGTCAGTGCTGAGTGAGTGCCGCACTGTCAGAGGGTCAGTGCTAAGGGAGTGCCGCACTGTCAGAGGGTCAGTGCTGAGTGAGTGCCGCACTGTCAGAGGGTCAGTGCTGAGTGAGTGCCGCACTGTCAGACATTCCATGAATAATAAACAAGTGGCTTTTACTGCACTGCTGTGTGGGATCTTGCTATGCACAAATTAGCTGCTGCGTTATCTAACTCACAACGTGGGCCTCACCAGATGAAAGCCTGATTTTCCGCAAGGCGCTCGGAGACGTTCTGAGGATGTGTAAATCGCTATAGAAATGAAAAACTGTCTCTCTAAAATGTTGGTTTCAATTAAAATACATCGCAATTTTATCGATGCAAAACTCAGAGGGCAATGTCTTTACTCAGCTGAATCGTGGGACGCCGATTGACACGAGGTTGACAGAATTGGAAAGTGAGGATTACATAATGTCCTCACAGAGGCAAAGAAATGAACCTACACTTCACACTGTTATAAAAATAATTCATAAGGTGTCAGTTACATAGAGAGATTCAGCCCCTCGAGCTTGTTGCACAGGAACAGGAGGAGGCCCCATTCAGCCCCTCGAGCCTGTTACACAGGAACAGGAGGAGGCCCCATTCAGCCCCTCGAGCCTGTTACACAGGAACAGGAGGAGGCCCCATTCAGCCCCTCGAGCCTGTTACACAGGAACAGGAGGAGGCCCCATTCAGCCCCTCGAGCTTGTTGCACAGGAACAGGAGGAGGCCCCATTCAGCCCCTCGAGCCTGTTACACAGGAACAGGAGGAGGCCCCATTCAGCCCCCTCGAGCCTGTTACACAGGAACAGGAGGCCCCATTCAGCCCCTCGAGCCTGTTACACAGGAACAGGAGGAGGCCCCATTCAGCCCCCTCGAGCCTGTTACACAGGAACAGGAGGAGGCCCCATTCAGCCCCCACGAGCCTGTTACACAGGAACAGGAGGAGGCCATTCAGCCCCCTCGAGCCTGTTACACAGGAACAGGAGGAGTCCATTCAGCCCCTCGAGCCTGTTACACAGGAACAGGAGGAGGCCCCATTCAGCCCCTCGAGCCTGTTACACAGGAACAGGAGGAGGCCCCATTCAGCCCCTCGAGCCTGTTACACAGGAACAGGAGGAGGCCCCATTCAGCCCCTCGAGCCTGTTACACAGGGACAGGAGGAGGCCATTCAGCCCCTCGAGCCTGTTACACAGGAGGAGGCCCCATTCAGCCCCTCGAGCTTGTTGCACAGGAACAGGAGGAGGCCCCATTCAGCCCCTCGAGCCTGTTACACAGGAACAGGAGGAGGCCCCATTCAGCCCCTCGAGCCTGTTACACAGGAACAGGAGGAGACCCCATTCAGCCCCTCGAGCCTGTTACACAGGGACAGGAGGAGGCCATTCAGCCCCTCGAGCCTGTTACACGGGAACAGGAGGAGGCCCTATTCAGCCCCTCGAGCCAGTTACACAGGAACAGGAGGAGGCCATTCAGCCCCTCGAGCTTGTTGCACAGGAACAGGAGGAGGCCCCATTCAGCCCCTCGAGCCTGTTACACAGGAACAGGAAGAGGCCATTCAGCCCCTCGAGCCTGTTACACAGGAACAGGAGGAGGCCCCATTCAGCCCCTCGAGCCTGTTACACAGGAACAGGAGGAGGCCATTCAGCCCCTCGAGCCTGTTACACAGGAACAGGAGGCGGCCATTCAGCCCCTCGAGCCTGTTACACAGGAACAGGAGGCGGCCATTCAGCCCCTCGAGCCTGTTACACAGGAACAGGAGGAGGCCATTCAGCCCCTCGAGCCTGTTACACAGGAACAGCAGGAGGCCATTCAGCTCTCGAGCCTGTTACACAGGAACAGGAGGAGGCCATTCAGCCCCTCGAGCCTGTTACACAGGAACAGGAGGAGGCCATTCAGCCCCTCGAGCCTATTACACAGGAACAGGAGGAGGCTCCATTCAGCCCCCTCGCATCTACGCATCTTTGGACACTAAGGGGCAATTTAGCATGGTCAATCCACCCAACCTGCACATCTTTGGACTGTAGGAGGAAACCGGAGCACCTGGAGGAAACCCACGCAGACACGGGGAGAATGTGCAGACTCCACACAGACTGTGACCCAAGCCGGGAATTGAACCCGGGTCCCTGGAGCTGTGAAGCAGCAGTGCTAACCACTGTGTCACCGTGCCGCCCAATGAATCGAACGTAATACTTTCTCTGGAAATGAATGGACCTTAACAGATATCCTCACAGGCGAGGTCCCAGAGGAGTGGAGAATAGCCAGTGCTGTTCCCTTGTTTAAGAAAGGAAGCAGGGATAATCCAGGAAATCATAGGCCGGTAACCCTGACGTCAGTGGTGGGGAAGCTTTTGGAGAAAATACTGAGGGAAAGGATATCTGCACATTTCGAGGAAAATGGACGAGTTAGTGACAGGCAGCTTGGTTTTGTACGGGGAAAGTCATGTCTCACCAATTTGATTGCATTTTTGAAGAGGTGACAAAGATAATTGATGAGGGAACGGCGGTGGATGCAGTTTATTCCAGCATTTTCCAGCAGCGAGGTCCTGGCAAAGGCAAGATTTCATTGGTTTATTATTAATTTCATGAGGATATGGTGTTAGGGAGCAGATCAGAAACTCCAAGGTATTTATGAAGTTAACCTTGACGCAACTATTTTTGATTCTGGTATCAGTGTAAGGTGTTCCTCTCCAGGTGTAATTCCATTGACCCAACAGGAAATCCCACCAACGCCTCTGCTTTCTCAGAAGACTGAGGAAATTTGACATGTCAGCTATGACTCTCACCAACTTTTACAGATGCACCATAGAAAGCATTCTTTCTGGTTGTATCACAGCTTGGTCTGGGGCTCCTGCTCTGCCCAAGACCGCAAGGAACTACAAAAGGTTGTGAATGTAGCCCAATCCATCACGCAAACCAGCCTCCCATCCATTGACTCTGTCTACACTTCCCGCTGCCTCGGGAAAAGCAGCCGGCATAATTAAGGATCCCACGCACCCCCGGACATTCTCTCTTCCACCTTCTTCCTTCGGGAAAAAGATACAAAAGTCTGAGGTCACGTACCGACCGGCTCAAAAACAGCTTCTTCCCTGCTGCTGTCAGACTTTTGAATGGACCTACCTCGCATTAAGTTGACCTTTCTCCACACCCTAGCTATGACTGTAACACTACATTCTGCACTCTCTCATTTCCTTCTCTCTGAACAGTATGCTTTGTCTGTAAAGCGCACAAGAAATAATACTTTTCACGGTATGTTAATACATGTGACAATAATAAATCAAATCAGATCAAGGAAGCTTGTATCAAAACAAACTTTATTTTTAACAACAGAGATCTGTTCTGGGACCCTTGCTGTTTGTCATTTTCATAAATGACCTGGATGAGGAAGTGGAGGGATGGGTTGGTAAGTTTGCTGACGACACCAAGGTAGGTGGTGTTGTGGATAGTTTGGAGGGATGTCAGAAGTTGCAGCGAGACATAGATAGAATGCAAGACTGGGCGGAGAAGTGGCAGATGGACTTCAACCCGGATAAGTGTGTAGTGATCCATTTTGGCAGATCCAATGGGATGGAGCAGCAGTATAAAATGAAGGGTACCATTCTTAGCAGTGTAGAGGATCAGAAGGACCTTGGGGTCCGGGTCCATAGGACTCTTAAATCGGCCTCGCAGGTGGAGGATGCGGTCAAGAAGGCGTATGGCGTACTAGCCTTCATTAATCGAGGGATTGAGTTTAGGAGTCGGGAGATAATGCTGCAGCTTTATAGGACCCTGGTTAGACCCCACTTGGAGTACTGCGCGCAGTTCTGGTCACCTCATTACAGGAAAGATGTTGAAGCCATTGAAAGGGTGCAGAGGAGATTTACAAGGATGTTGCCTGGATTGGGGGGCATGCCTTATGAGGATAGGTTGAGGGAGCTTGGTCTCTTCTCCCTGGAGAGACGAAGGATGAGAGGTGACCTGATAGAGGTTTACAAGATGTTGAGGGGTCTGGATAGGGTGGACTCTCAGAGGCTATTTCCAAGGGCTGAAATGGTTGCTACGAGAGGACACAGGTTTAAGGTGCTGGGGGGTAGGTACAGGGGGGATGTCAGGGGTAAGTTTTTCACTCAGAGGGTGGTGGGTGAGTGGAATCGGCTGACGTCGGTGGTGGTGGAGGCAAACTCGTTGGGGTCTTTTAAGAGACTTCTGGATGAGTACATGGGATTTAATGGGATTGAGGGCTATAGATAGGCCTAGAGGTGGGGATGTGATCGGCGCAACTTGTGGGCCGAAGGGCCTGTTTGTGCTGTGACTTTCTATGTTCTAAAATAATTAGCATAACTTTTACCAATTGAAATACTTCAACGTAATCAGATTTATTTCTTAACTGCTAGGCTATCTCTATGGTTCCAATTTAAGTAATAGCCCCACAGGCATAAATCCCTCTTAGAAACAGCACACTAAAAAACAGACATGCTCACATGGTTCTCGATTTCCCTCAGTAATTAGTAAATAAAAGCTCTCAGCCCAAATCCCAGAACTTTCTCTGCCCTCAAATACTCTAATCAGTGAGGCACAGTGAACATAGATCAGGGGACAGACTAACACAATCGCAATCGCTATAGTTAAGAAAGCCCCACCAACGCCTCTACTTTCTCAGAAGACTAAGGAAATTTGGCATGTCAGCTACGACCCTCACCAACTTTTACAGATGCTCCATAGAAAGCATTCTTTCTGGTTGTACCACAGCTTGGTCTGGGCTCCTGCTCTGCCCAAGACCGCAAGAAACTACAAACGGTCATGAATGTAGCCCAATCCATCACGCAAACCAGCCTCCCATCCATTGACTCTGTCTACACCTCAGCTCCCGAGTAGGTCACCACATCGTTATTGGATCACCAGATCCTGATTAGGTCACCAGATTTCAATTAGATCACGTCCTCAGCCTCCTTTGTTACAAGAGAAAAGAAACTCGTTCTGGCAATTCTCTCCTGTTATATTTATCCACCGATCGCTGGGATGATCCCAGTAAATCTTTTCCACACCCTCTCCAGTGTTTCTGTATCTTTTTCACGGTGCGGTGACTGGGAGCGTTCTCTGTGCTCTCAGTGAGTTCTGACCGAGCCTCGATACAGCTTCACGATGACTTTCCCATTCTGCAAAGCGGCAAAAGCCGGCAGATGATGGGTTCCGATGAATTCTCCCAGGATTCAGGCGTGTGTCTCTTTGCAGGAGGCAGAGGTCTCGGGAATTCGGCATCTGGCCAGCGATGCTGTGAACCAGCGCTGAGACTGTCGCCCCCTGCTGAATCCAGGATGAGGAAAAGCCCGGAAGCTGGAGGCAGCAGGTGCAGGCTGAGGGAGGAGCTCACAGGATGGGAGGGGCTTGAGGGGGAGGCCTGGTGTTGGCAGCCAAGCTCTTTATACATTTGCTGGGTTCAAGTATGGAGAGAACGAGAGACAGAGAGAGACAGACAGAGGAAGAGAGAGAGAGAATCAGAGAGAAAGAGAGAGAGACAGAGAAAGAGAGACAGAGAGAGAGAGACAGAGAGAGAGACAGAGAGAGAGAGAGAGACAGAGAGAGAGAGACAGAGAGAGGAAGAGAGAGAGAGAGAGAGAGAATCAGAGAGAAAGAAAGAGAGACAAAGAGAGAGAGAGAGACGGAGAGAGAGATAGCGAGAGAGAGAGACAGAGACAGAGGAAGAGAGAGAGACAGACACACAGAAACAGAGGGAGACAGCGAGTGACAGAGAGAGGGAGAAACAGAGAGAGAGAGACAGAGAGAGAGAGACAGAGAGAGAGAGACAGAGAGAGACAGAGAGAGAGACAGAGAGAGAGAGAGACAGAGAGAGAGAGACAGAGAGAGAGAGAGAGAGAGAGACACAGAGAGAGAGAGAGAGAGACAGGGAAAGAGAGAGAGACAGAGAGAGAGAGAGACAGAGAGAGAGAGACAGAGAGAGAGAGACAGAGAGAGAGAGAGACAGGGAGAGACAGCGGGTGACAGAGGGAGGTCAGTGAGTTCCGCTCCGGTTGCCTGGGCAATGCTTCCTCAGGCCGAACACAATGACAATTAACAGGAGAATGGCTGAATTCACCAGCAGCAAAACGTAGAGCAGCACCGGGTGTGGGAGAGATTCTGAAACCAGAGAAACATCAGGAGGTTATTATCCCTCAGCACATTCACACACAAATATATTACATCACCCTCAACCAGCCCAACCAGCTCCCTCAGCACTGACCCTCTGACAGTGCGGCACTCCCTCAGCACTGACCCTCTGACAGTGCGGCACTCCCTCAGTACTGACCCTCTGACAGTGCGGCACTCCCTCAGCACTGACCCTCTGACAGTGCGGCACTCCCTCAGTACTGACCCTCTGACAGTGCAGCACTCCCTCAGCACTGACCCTCTGACAGTGCGGCACTCCCTCAGCACTGACCCTCTGACAGTGCGGCACTCCCTCAGTACTGACCCTCTGACAGTGCAGCACTCCCTCAGCACTGACCCTCTGACAGTGCGGCACTCCCTCAGCACTGACCCTCTGACAGTGCGGCACTCCCTCAGTACTGACCCTCTGACAGTGCAGCACTCCCTCAGCACTGACCCTCTGACAGTGCGGCACTCCCTCAGCACTGACCCTCTGACAGTGCGGCACTCCCTCAGTACTGACCCTCTGACAGTGCGGCACTCCCTCAGCACTGACCCTCTGACAGTGCGGCACTCCCTCAGCACTGACCCTCTGACAGTGCAGCACTCCCTCAGTACTGACCCTCTGACAGTGCGGCACTCCCTCACCACTGACCCTCTGACAGTGCGGCACTCCCTCAGCACTGACCCTCTGACAGTGTGGCATTCCCTCAGCACTGACCCTCTGACAGTGCGGCACTCCCTCAGCACTGACTCTCTTACAGTGCGGCACTCCCTCAGCACTGACCCTCTGACAGTGCGGCACTCCCTCAGCACTGACCCTCTGACAGTGCGGCACTCCCTCAGCACTGACCCTCTGACAGTGCGGCACTCCCTCAGTACTGACCCTCTGACACTGCGGCACTCCCTCAGCACTGACCCTCTGACAGTGCGGCACTCCCTCAGTACTGACCCTCTGACAGTGCGGCACTCCCTCAGTACTGACGCTCCAACAGTGCGGCACTCCCTCAGTACTGACCCTCTGACAGTGCGACACTCCCTCAGCACTGACCCTCTGACAGTGCGGCACTCCCTCAATACTGACCCTCTGACAGTGCGGCACTCCCTCAGTACTGACCCTCTGACAGTGCGACACTCCCTCAGTACTGACCCTCTGACAGTGCAGCACTCCCTCAGCACTGACCCTCTGACAGTGCGACGCTCGTTCAGCACTGACCCTCTGACAGTGCGGCACTCCCTCAGCACTGACCCTCTGACAGTGCGGCATTCCCTCAGTACTGACCCTCTGACAGTGCGGCACTCCCTCAGCACTGACCCTCTGACAGTGCGGCACTCCCTCAGCACTGACCCTCTGACAGTGCGGCACTCCCTCAGCACTGACCCTCTGACAGTGCGGCACTCCCTCAGCACTGACCCTCTGACAGTGCGGCACACCCTCAGCACTGACCCTCTGACAGTGCGGCACTCCCTCAGTACTGACCCTCTGACAGTGCGGCACTCCCTCAGTACTGACCCTCTGACAGTGCGGCACTCCCTCAGTACTGACCCCCTGACAGTGTGGCACTCCCTCAGCACTGACCCTCTGACAGTGCGGCATTCCCTCAGTACTGACCCTCTGACAGTGCGGCACTCCCTCAGTACTGACCCTCTGACAGTGCGGCACTCCCTCAGCACTGACCCTCTGACAGTGCGGCACTCCCTTAGTACTGACCCTCTGACAGTGCAGCACTCCCTCAGAACTGACCCTCTGACAGTGCGGCACTCCCTCAGCACTGACCCTCTGACAGTGCAGCACTCCCTCAGCACTGACCCTCTGACAGTGCGGCACTCCCTCAGCACTGACTCTCTGACAGTGCGGCACTCCCTCAGCACTGACCCTCTGACAGTGCGGCACTCCCTCAGTACTGACCCTCTGACAGTGCGGCACTCCCTCAGTACTGACCCTCTGACAGTGCGGCACTCCCTCAGTACTGACCCTCTGACAGTGCAGCACTCCCTCAGCACTGACCCTCTCACAGTGTGGCACTCCCTCAGTACTGACCCTCTGACAGTGCGACACTCCCTCAGCACTGACCCTCTGACAGTGCGGCACTCCCTCAGTACTGACCCTCTGACAGTGCGGCACTCCCTCAGCACTGACCGTCTGACAGTGCGGCACTCCCTCAGTACTGACCCTCTGACAGTGCGGCACTCCCTCAGTACTGACCCTCTGACAGTGCAGCACCCCCTCAGCACTGACCCTCTGACAGTGCGGCACTCCCTCAGCACTGACCCTCTGACAGTGCGGCACTCCCTCAGCACTGACCCTCTGACAGTGCGGCACTCCCTCAGCACTGACCCTCTGACAGTGCGGCACTCCCTCAGCACTGACCCTCTGACAGTGCGGCACTCCCTCAGCACTGACCCTCTGACAGTGCGGCACTCCCTCAGCACTGACCCTCTGACAGTGCGGCACTCCCTCAGCACTGACCCTCTGACAGTGCGCCACTCCCTCAGTACTGACCCTCTGACAGTGCGGCACTCCCTCAGCACTGACCCTCTGACAGTGCGGCACTCCCTCAGCACTGACCCTCTGACAGTGCGGCACTCCCTCAGCACTGACCCTCTGACAGTGCGGCACTCCCTCAGCACTGACCCTCTGACAGTGCGGCACACCCTCAGCACTGACCCTCTGACAGTGCGGCACTCCCTCAGTACTGACCCTCTGACAGTGCGGCACTCCCTCAGTACTGACCCTCTGACAGTGCGGCACTCCCTCAGTACTGACCCCCTGACAGTGTGGCACTCCCTCAGCACTGACCCTCTGACAGTGCGGCATTCCCTCAGTACTGACCCTCTGACAGTGCGGCACTCCCTCAGTACTGACCCTCTGACAGTGCGGCACTCCCTCAGCACTGACCCTCTGACAGTGCGGCACTCCCTTAGTACTGACCCTCTGACAGTGCAGCACTCCCTCAGAACTGACCCTCTGACAGTGCGGCACTCCCTCAGCACTGACCCTCTGACAGTGCAGCACTCCCTCAGCACTGACCCTCTGACAGTGCGGCACTCCCTCAGCACTGACTCTCTGACAGTGCGGCACTCCCTCAGCACTGACCCTCTGACAGTGCGGCACTCCCTCAGTACTGACCCTCTGACAGTGCGGCACTCCCTCAGTACTGACCCTCTGACAGTGCGGCACTCCCTCAGTACTGACCCTCTGACAGTGCAGCACTCCCTCAGCACTGACCCTCTCACAGTGTGGCACTCCCTCAGTACTGACCCTCTGACAGTGCGACACTCCCTCAGCACTGACCCTCTGACAGTGCGGCACTCCCTCAGTACTGACCCTCTGACAGTGCGGCACTCCCTCAGCACTGACCGTCTGACAGTGCGGCACTCCCTCAGTACTGACCCTCTGACAGTACGGCACTCCCTCAGTACTGACCCTCTGACAGTGCAGCACCCCCTCAGCACTGACCCTCTGACAGTGCGGCACTCCCTCAGCACTGACCCTCTGACAGTGCGGCACTCCCTCAGCACTGACCCTCTGACAGTGCGGCACTCCCTCAGCACTGACCCTCTGACAGTGCGGCACTCCCTCAGCACTGACCCTCTGACAGTGCGGCACTCCCTCAGCACTGACCCTCTGACAGTGCGGCACTCCCTCAGCACTGACCCTCTGACAGTGCGGCACTCCCTCAGCACTGACCCTCTGACAGTGCGCCACTCCCTCAGTACTGACCCTCTGACAGTGCGGCACTCCCTCAGCACTGACCCTCTGACAGTGCGGCACTCCCTCAGTACTGACCCTCTGACAGTGCGGCACTCCCTCAGTACTGACGCTCCGACAGTGCGGCACTCCCTCAGTACTGACCCTCTGACAGTGCGGCACTCCCTCAGCACTGACCCTCTGACAGTGCGGCACTCCCTCAGTACTGACCCTCTGACAGTGCGGCACTCCCTCAGTACTGACGCTCCAACAGTGCGGCACTCCCTCAGTACTGACCCTCTGACAGTGCGACACTCCCTCAGCACTGACCCTCTGACAGTGAGGCACTCCCTCAGTACTGACCCTCTGACAGTGCGGCACTCCCTCAGTACTGACCCTCTGACAGAGCGGCACTCCCTCAGTACTGACCCTCTGACAGTGCGGCACTCCCTCAGTACTGACCCTCTGACAGTGCGGCACCCCCTCAGTACTGACCCTCTGACAGTGCGGCACTCCCTCAGTACTGACCCTCTGACAGTGCGGCACTCCCTCAGCACTGACCCTCTGACAGTTCGTTACTCCCTCAGCACTGACCCTCTGACAGTGCGGCACTCCCTCAGCACTGACCCTCTGACAGTGCGGCACTCCCTCAGTACTGACCCTCTGACAGTTCGGCACTCCCTCAGCACTGACCCTCTGACAGTGCAGCACTCCCTCAGCACTGACCCTCTGACAGCGCGGCACTCCCTCAGTACTGACTCTCTGACAGTGCGGCACTCCCTCAGCACTGACCCTCTGACAGTGCAGCACTCCCTCAGCACTGACCCTCTGACAGTGCGGCACTCCCTCAGCACTGATCCTCTGACAGTGCGGCACTCCCTCAGCACTGACCCTCTGACAGTGCGGCACTCCCTCAGCACTGACCCTCTGACAGTGCGGCACTCCCTCAGTACTGACCCTCTGACAGTGCGGCACTCCCTCAGCACTGACCCTCTGACAGTGCGGCACTCCCTCAGCACTGACCCTCTGGCAGTGCGGCACTCCCTCAGCACTGACCCTCTGACAGTGCGGCACCCCCTCAGCACTGACCGTCTGACAGTGCGGCACTCCCTCAGTACTGACCCTCTGACAGTGCGGCACTCCCTCAGTACTGACCCTCTGACAGTGCGGCACTCCCTCAGTACTGACCCTCTGACAGTGCGGCACTCCCTCAGTACTGACCCTCTGACAGTGCGGCACTCCCTCACTGACCCGCTGACAGTGCGGCACTCCCTCAGTACTGACCCTCTGACAGTGCGGCACTCCCTCAGCACTGACCCTCTGACAGTGCGGCACTCCCTCAGTACTGACCCTCTGACAGTGCGGCACTCCCTCACTGACCCTCTGACAGTGCGGCACTCCCTCAGTACTGACCCTCTGACAGTGCGGCACTCCCTCAGTACTGACCCTCTGACAGTGCGGCACTCCCTCAGTACTGACCCTCTGACAGTGCGGCACTCCCTCACTGACCCGCTGACAGTGCGGCACTCCCTCAGCACTGACCTTCTGACAGTGCGGCACTCCCTCAGCACTGACCCTCTGACAGTGCGGCACTCCCTCAGCACTGACCCTCTGACAGTGCGGCACTCCCTCAGTACTGACCCTCTGACAGTGCGGCGCTCCCTCACTGACCCGCTGACAGTGCGGCACTCCCTCAGCACTGACCCTCTGACAGTGCGGCACTCCCTCAGCACTGACCCTCTGACAGTGCGGCACTCCCTCAGCACTGACCCTCTGACAGTGCGGCACTCCCTCAGTACTGACCAGCGGCCCGTGTGGTGGGAGGGGAGTACGGGCACTTACCGTACTGGGCTATGTGCCACCGTGAGTCGATGGTACCGGCCAGGGAGTGGTTCAAGAGACAGGTGAAGTTTGTTGTCGTGCCCGGGGTAGGTGCCGGCAGGGGTAGTTGGCTCTGTAACCAGTGTGTGCTGTCACTGGTGACCTCGGCCTTCCCCGTCTCCCCTCTCACCACCTCGCCATCGCGCAGCCACACAATCCGCACCTCATTCCCATCCGGAACCCGCGTCTGACAGGAGACGGAACGTCGGTCTGGGGGGTCACACACGCAGTCAGCAGGAGGGGTCATTTTGAGAGGTTCTGTTGGGGGAGGAGTGGACATTGATCAGTGACTGGTGGAGGACTTGTCTTCAACGCTGAGATCCAGTTCGATAACAACATCACAACCTGGAGAATTCCAAACTCACTGGGTAAAACCCGGAATTAGACAGCGAGTCTCTATAACACTGAGCACAGAGCTCTGAGCGACTATTGGACACTAAGGGGCAATTTAGCATGGCCAATCCACCTAACCTACACATCTTTGACACTAAGGGGAAATTTAGCACGGCCAATCCACCTAACCTGCACATCTTTGGATACCAAGGGACAATTTAGCACGGCCAATCCACCTAACCTGCACATCTTTGGATACTAAGAGACAATTTAGCATGGCCAATCCCCCTAACCTACACATCTTTGACACTAAGGGACAATTTAGCACGGCCAATCCACCTAACCTACACATCTTTGACACTAAGGGGAAATTTAGCATGGCCAATCCACCTAACCTGCACATCTTTGGACACTAAGGGACAATTTAGCATGGCCAATCCACCTAACCTACACATCTTTGGACACTAAGGGACAATTTAGCACGGCCAATCCACCTAACCTACACATGTTTGGATACTAAGGGGCAATTTAGCATGGCCAATCCACCTAACCTGCACATCTTTGGACACTAAGGGGCAATTTAGCATGGCCAATCCACCTAACCTACACATCTTTGGATACTAAGGGACAATTTACCATGGCCAATCCACCTAACCTGCACATCTTTGGATACTAAGGGACAATTTAGCACGGCCAATCCACCTAACCTACACATCTTTGGACACTAAGGGACAATTTAGCATGGCCAATCCACCTAACCTACACATCTTTGGATACTAAGGGACAATTTACCATGGCCAATCCACCTAACCTGCACATCTTTGGATACTAAGGGACAATTTAGCATGGCCAATCCACCTAACCTGCACATCTTTGGACACTAAGGGACAATTTAGCATGGCCAATCCACCTAACCTACACATCTTTGGATACTAAGGGACAATTTAGCATGGCCAATCCACCTAACCTACACATCTTTGGACACTAAGGGACAATTTAGCATGGCCAATCCACCTAACCTGCACATCTTTGGGCACTAAGGGGCAATTTAGCATGGCTAATCCACCTAACCTGCACATCTTTGGACACTAAGGGGCAATTTAGCATGGCCAATCCACCTAACCTGCACATCTTTGGATACTAAGGGGCAATTTAGCATGGCCAATCCACCTAACCTGCACATCTTTGGATACTAAGGGGCAATTTAGCATGGCCAATCCACCTAACCTGCACATCTTTGGACACTAAGGGACAATTTAGCATGGCTAATCCACCTAACCTGCACATCTTTGGATACTAAGGGACAATTTAGCATGGCCACTCCACCTAACCTACACATCTTTGGACACTAAGGGACAATTTAGCATGGCCAATCCACCTAACCTGCACATCTTTGGGCACTAAGGGGCAATTTAGCATGGCTAATCCACCTAACCTGCACATCTTTGGACACTAAGGGGCAATTTAGCATGGCCAATCCACCTAACCTGCACATCTTTGGATACTAAGGGGCAATTTAGCATGACCAATCCACCTAACCTGCACATCTTTGGACACTAAGGGACAATTTAGCATGGCTAATCCACCTAACCTGCACATCTTTGGACACCAAGGGGCAATTTAGCATGGCTAATCCACCTAACCTGCACATCTTTGGACACTCAGGGGCAATTTAGACAGAAACTTTTAAAACTTCCACCAGGGATGACAAGTGTGCAGGATAAATATGAGAATACAGAAATGCCAAGTTTACAGTTGGGACAATGATGCACCATCAATCGAGCAAAGACTAGTTTGTATGCAAGAACAAACAGGCTTTTATTAGAAAAAGACTTGGAGCCCACCCATGCCGATGAACTGGTCCAGACTGAGGCAGGGGGGTGGGGAGCAGTCACCTTTATACCTGGACCGGGGTGGGGGGTGAGGAGTCCCGGGTAGGGCCGGCAGCGGTGTGTCCAGTCATGTCACATATACAGGCAATAAGCTAACAATGGTTTACCACAGACAACAAGTTGCCATTCAGGATCCCGCAGAAGGTTCGCAGCAACCAGTCGAGGTGACGAGGATTTGTTCTGAGTCGGGGTCCTTTGAAATCATCCCAGACAAAGGCAGAGAGGCAAAACTGAGGACAAATCAGATCTACTCCAGCTCCTCTCCCACTGTACAATCCGAGTTCATCCAGGACAATGAAACATAGAAACATCGAGGATAGGAGCAGGAGGAGGCCATTCGGCCCTTCGAGCCTGCTTCCCCCATTCATCACCAACATGGCTGATCGTCCAACTCAACAGCCTCATCCTGCTTTCCCCCCATAACCTTTGACCCCGTTCGCCCCAAGCGCCATCTCCAGCCGCCTCTTGAATACATTCAATGTTTTGGCATCAGCTCCTTCCTGTGGGAATGAATTCCACAGACTCACCGCTCTCTGGGTGAAGAAATGTCTCCTCATCTCCGTCCTAAATGGTCTACCCCGAATCCTCAGACTGTGACCCCTGGTTCTGGACTCCCCCCCCCACCATCGGGAACATCCTCCCCGCATCTACCCTGTCCAGTCCTGTTACCAAACCCCGCCCCCAATCCCCAAACCCCGCCCCCAATCCCCTGGTTCTGGACTCCCCCCACCATCGGGAACACCCTCCCTGCATCTACCCTGTCCAGTCCTGTTAGAATTTTATAAGTTTCTATGAGATTCTCCCCTCATTCGTCTGAACTCCAGTGAAAACAATCCTAACCGAGTCAATCTCTCCTCATACATCAGTCCCACCATCCCCGGAATCAGCCGGGTAAACCTTCGCTGCACTCCCTCGAGAGCAAGAACATCCTTCCTCAGAAAAGGAGGCCAGAACTGCACACAGTACTCTCGGTGTGGCCTCACCAAGGCCCTGTATAATCGCAACAACCAGGAACAACATGGAAGAATGACTATCCCACAGATCAGTGTGAGAAATTAAAGAAACCTCCAGACACGGTCAGCGATCTCGGGAGCCGGGATGGGCGAATAAAACGCATCGGCTTCGGAACACTAACAACACTGACTTAAGAATGAATGATCTTGGGGATTACGGGAATGCTGACAAGGGCTGTTGCTATAGAAGACAGCTTTATAGGACTAGTAAGTACTTTTCTCCACTTCTCGCTGCCTCGGCAAAGCAGCCAGCATAACCAAGGACCCCACGCACCAGGGACATTCTCTCTTCCAGCTTCTTCCGTCGGGAAAAAGATACAAAAGTCATTAACTTTTCCAGATGCACCATAGAAAGCATTCTTTCTGGTTGTATCACAGCTTGGTCTGGCTCCTGCTCTGCCCAAGACCGCAAGAAACTACAAAGCGTTGTGAATGTAGCCCAATCCATCACGCAAACCAGCCTCCCATCCATTGACTCTGTCTACACTTCCCGCTGCCTCGGGAAAGCAGCCGGCATAATTAAGGACCCCACGCACCCCGGACATTCTCTCTTCCACCTTCTTCCGTCGGGAAAAAGATACAAAAGTCATTAACTTTTCCAGATGCACCATAGAAAGCATTCTTTCTGGTTGTATCACAGCTTGGTCTGGCTCCTGCTCTGCCCAAGACCGCAAGAAACTACAAAGCGTTGTGAATGTAGCCCAATCCATCACGCAAACCAGCCTCCCATCCATTGACTCTGTCTACACTTCCCGCTGCCTCGGGAAAGCAGCCGGCATAATTAAGGACCCCACGCACCCCGGACATTCTCTCTTCCACCTTCTTCCGTCGGGAAAAAGATACAAAAGTCTGAGGTCACGGACCAACCGACTCAAGAACAGCCCAACAGAACCTGCTGTTGTCAGACTTTTGAATGGACCTACCTCGCATTAAGTTGATCTTTCTCTACACCCTAGCTATGACTGTAACACTACATTCTGCACTCTCTCCTTTCCTTCTCTATGAACGGTATGCTTTGTCTGTATAGTACATAAGAAACAATACTTTTTTTTATTCATTCATGGGACACGCGTGTCGCTGGGCCCAGCATTTATTGCCCATCCCTCGTTGCCCTTGGAGGGCAGTTGAGAGTCAACCACATTGCTGTGGCTCTGGAGTCACATGTAGGCCAGACCGGGTAAGGACAGCAGATTTCCTTCCCTGAAGGGAACCAGATGGGTTTTTCCGACAATGGGTCATCAGTAGATTCTTAATTCCAGATAATTTTTATTGAATTCAAATTCCACCATCTGCCGTGACGGGATTCGAACCCGGGTCCCCAGAACATTAGCTGAGTTTCTGGATTAATCGTCTCGCGATAACACCACTGGGCCATCGCCTCCCCACTGTCTACTAATACATGTGACAATAATAAATCAAATCAAATCAAAAGTAAAGAGGGATGTTACAACCATGCCTTGAAGGAATAGCAGCGTGACACCACCAGAAGGGAAGTGTGTCGCGCGATCCAGTTTTAGTCTCACTGTTTGCTCTTGAGCAGAGCACACCTGCACAGCTCTGATGAGTTTTGACAAACTCTCTCAGGAGCCCAGTCTCAATAGAATGAACCCACCAGGGGCTGAGAGGCCGTATCTAAGGAAGGATGTGCTGGCCTTGGAAAGGGTCCCGAGGAGGTTCACAAGAATGATCCCTGGAATGAAGAGCTTGTCGTATGAGGAACGGTT